>NC_046170.1:47032684-47250184 GCF_011064425.1 Rattus rattus | reverse complement strand
TTGACTGATGAGTGAAATAGATTGCATGTGAAGTGAGCTCCCAGAGTTTGGCTATAGAAATAGCCCTCTCCCTGCTCACTTTAGTCCCAGTCTCCGCCTTCTCCTCATCTCCCTTTCACTTTCTCATTTGCATAATGCTTAGACCGCCCAGTAACTGGTGATCCCTGGACCTGCCACACTTCTTCCTGAAGCTGCATTATCGTTAGCAGCTGACTGGAGTCCAGAGGCAATAACCATTTCAGAATTAGCCAGAAGGACGGGAAAGCAGGAAAATCATGTTAGTCAGGTAGCTCTTCCTGCCTTATCAGTACCAGCAAGCACATCACCAGAGGGCAGGATAAAGAGGAGTTAGGAACTAACTACCTTCAGGAGATACCTGGGCTTCCAAATTAGATATGCAGTTGTTAAATAGATTGTGTGGAAAGGCACAGCTTTTTAGCTCACGTGTGACCTTCAAAGAGCTTTTTCCCGTAGATTCACAAATGAAAGGCCCCCACATATTTCAAAGAGCAGATCAAAACACCAAGCATGTCATCTCAGACCCCGCCCCTGCGGGAAGGGCACACCACAGACCATTCTCAATAATAGCCCCATTGGTTTTTATTACACATTATCGTATCCAGCTCTTTATCACGCTGGGAGAACGGGCTGCCTTTATCACGGTTTATCTCATTCTGAAGTTATCCTATCAATATCCGACGGGCAAGGCTGTCTTTCTAGATGGCAATACAGAACAGCTGATAAACAGGAACACTGCTGCCTTGCTGATCAATGGTGAGATAAAGGGAATGTGGCGGGCCCGAGAAAAACATCAACTGGGCTTGGCAGGATGTCTGGATGATCCGTAACCCTGGCTGGGAGAGATTCATCCCTGGGCAGAGTCATCCTCATAACCACTGACAGAACCAAAAGTTCCTTTGGGAAGTTCCTCCCAACGACAGCCCAGAGGATGCTGCAGGTTCTGGTCCTTGTGCTTGGGAAGCTATGGAGGCTTTGTTTAGACTGATCTTGCCTAAAGTTACATTTTTCACATCCTGGGCCCAGAGCACAGTAACTGAACTGGTTCACTGCCACTGACCTCACTCTCCCCACATGAGACTGAGACACAGACTCTCCCGTTGCTCCACAGTTTGTAAATCACCTAAGAGACCTCTAAAGGACAAAGGCTGCTGCTGCAGGTTCCTTGACGTCTCAACCCCTCCCTTCTTCTGCCTGGCGCATTCTAGGAATGTGGACCATCATTTGGGTCTTCCATAGAAAGCTTTCCACGGGCTAAGACAATGAGTAAACACACACAGCTTGTTTTCTCAAACAAGTGTTCTGACATCCAACAGCTTTCTTCAACGTCAACAGTCCTGTCAAATGTAATGTTTGAAACGAAATTATGTGAATGGCCTAGTTTAAAAGTCTGTTATAATAAGGCATTAAATTCTACCAAATATAGTAGACACACATGCTCTCCTACTTTTTAAGGAAAAGGCAAAATGCATTCTTGAATTAATAAAACTAAAGCACCTTAAAACAAAACAAAATAACACCCACACCTTGATCTGTATGAGGTAATAGGGTTCATTCCTGTGATGAATCCAATAAGAGCATAAAAGCTATTCAGCATGCTTCTTGGTTCGTTCTCTCTGTCTCTGTCTCTGTCTCTGTCTCTGTCTCTGTCTCTGTCTTTGTCTCTCTGACACTTTCTTCCCCCACCCCTTTTTTTAATGGCAATAAGATATGTATACCTGGCTGTATAGATTAGGCTCTTAACTCACAATGTTGGCCAGGCATGATAGCACACACCTCTAATCCCAGGAAGTTTACTAATCTTATCAGCTGTGTCTGTGAACCAGGGGCAAAATCAACTCCCAAATTATAACTTTCCAGAGGAACTAAGAGATCAGTGACCAGGACAGATTCTGTGACCTCCTCGATAATCAGAGGGGTTGCAATTCACAGGCAATTGAGCAGAAGTTATTTCCTTTCCACGGCAATTGAACCATTATAACAAAGTCCTGAATTCTGTGGCTGGGTTGACTTAGTTTAAACTCTATATAAACTCATTGTCTTTGGAGATAAATGGCCGGCTTCAAAAGCGAAGTCCTTAGTGTAATAGGACCCATCAGCGAGACTTCCCCCAAACCTATTAGCAATTCTGGAAACCCATCTGAAGGATAACTGCTCCCTTCCTGATTGTGCCTATTGTGACTCAACACAGTAGACAGAGAACAAAGTCTCCTCAACCCAGAATTCAAAAGGAAAACAAATGTTTTAGATTTCCCTGTACTGCCAGAGAGATTAGAGAAAGATATAGTTGGAAGTTTTGTACCAGAGGAGGAGCTGCCCGCTCCCGAGAGGCCACGAAGGGCAGTCTGTACCCGTGTTAGTGAAGGCAGCTCAGGGTGGGGAAGATAGTTTGGTGCACAAGATGCTCATCAAGCAAGAGGAGCTGAGTTAGGTTCCTAGAACTTATGAAAAAGCTGAGAATTGTAGGTACACGCAATCCCAGAGCAGGGAGGTGGTCGGAGTCATGAAGATCCCAGGGGCTGCTTAAAGAAAAGGTCTGTCAAAATGAAATCTAGTCCTGGGATGTGCTTCAGATGGTAGAGTATTTATCCAGAATGCTTGAAGTCCCGGGTTCAGTCCCCGGCACCACATAAGCCAGGCATGGTGGTACATGTCAGTAATCTTGGCACTGGGGACATAAAAGTTGTAGGATCAGAAGTTCAAGGTTATCCATCATCGGCTATGCAATGAATTTAAGGAAAGTCTGGGATACATGAGACCTCTCTAAAGAAAATAAAGAAAATAAATGGAATTGTAAGATGCCCAACTGGAAAAGAGAACTCTGTAAAAGGCCACTAGTATTGGAGCAGTTCCACAGATGGCAGGGTTTCTCAACTCCTTCAGCTCCAAAGTCCTAGCACAGCCCTTCCCTAACTGTACAGGGAAAGGAGTTTTATAACATGTGGGTGGTCTCACCTTTGACCCTGTGTTCTTACAGAAGTACAACTGTGTAACACACAAACAGACACATAAAAACACTTAAGTTGCAAAGTAACTGGTTTATCATGTTTTCTTATACTTGTGTTTTGTCATCCTACTAAAGACTCACTACCACTTCTAACATTGAATTTGCTGCACTGGTACCAGGTACCAAATAATTGTGATACCAGCTGTATAAAAAGATTCAACTACACCCTAGAAAGAGCAAGAAAGTGGGCTGGAGAGATGGCTCAGTGGTTTAGAGCACTGACTGCTTTTACAGAGGTCCTGCGTTCAAATCCCAGCAACCACATGGTGGCTCACAATCATCTGTAATGAGATCTGATGCCCTCTACTGATGTGTCTGAAGACAGCTACAGTGTACTTGTATATAATAAATAAAATGAGGGAGAGAGAGAGAGAGAGAGAGAGAGAGAGAGAGAGAGAGAGAGAGAGAGAGAGAGAGAAGAAGAAGAAGAAGAAGAAGAAGAAGAAGAAGAAGAAGAAGAAGAAGAAGAAGAAGAAGAAGAAGAAGAAGAAGAAGAAGAAAGAGAGAAAGAAAGTTGGAATTTCAATTGTTTCTTTTGTAAATACACTTAGACACTTTCTTTCTGCCAGGCACAGGTAAATGACAGGCACAGCCCTCTACTCTGCTGGACGGGAAGATGAGTTGTCTGAGCCATGATCATTAGAACAATAGGCACAATAAGCACCTAAGGCCAGTAGTCCAACCCAATATGGTCAGCAGAGAGTCATGCCTAAAACTATAATCTGTGACTGGTGAGTTTGTGAATCTGGGCATATACAGAAGTAAAGCCTCATTTTCCCTGAAGGACAACATGTAAACAACTAGTTTGGGAAACAAATACAGAAACATGGCTTCTCTGCTTTGGGACATTAAATGGCACCACACTCAGTCCCCAAGCGGGGAGCATACCTCCTAAATTGCACAGATTTATAGAAGGTCATCCCAGGAACCAAAGCCAACACAACAGGACATCCAGTTGTGTGTGTAACCCTCATTAACTCAAACTAGCTTGGTGAAGGTGTTAGCACTGGTTTCCTCCAGTGCATATTTCTAGATCTAAGTGATGTGGACAAAGTGGGAAACAAAAGTTGCAAAGCTTCCGATGTGTTGAAGAACCCACATAACCAACTAAGGAGAGAGAGAGAGAGAGAGAGAGAGAGAGAGAGAGAGAGAGGAGAGAAGAGACGAGACCTGGGCTTAATAAGCAAAGTTGAGTAATGTACCCATGCCTTTCTTTGCTCTTCTAAATAGGATTTACTCCGTTAGCATCTGTCTTAGGGTTTTACTCCTGTGAATAGAAACCATGACCAAGGCAATTATTATAAGGATGACATGTAATTGGGGCTGGCTTACAGGTTCAGAGGTTCAGTCCATTATCATCAAGGCAGACATGGGGTTGGAGGACCTGAGAGTTCCATTTCTTGTTCTGAAGGCTGCTAACAGAAGACTGGCTTCCAGGCAGCTAGGATGAGGGTCTTAAAGCCTACACCCACAGTTACACACCTACTCCAACAAGGCTATACCACCTAATAGTGCCACTCCCTGGGCCAAGCAAGCCTATACAAAACATCACAGTGTCTTTTAAATTTTATTTTATTTGTGTGTACATACATATAGAAACCAGAAGTACATGTCCAATATCTTCCTCTATCTCTTGCTAGTTTAGTCTTTGAGGGGGAAGATAGAGCTGCTTGCTTGATGTTTAGGGGAAAGAGATCAGGAGAGGGTTGGCCATGAGGCAGTAATTTGTACAAAGATGTCATCAGTATCCTCAAAGCTCCTGCCTCCTCAGCTCAGCTGCCTTCTATTACTGGTCCCCATCACTCATCTCTAATTGACTTGGTACTTCTCTACCTGACAGGGTCAGTGGTGTCTGCCTGTGCCAACTTCCTGTATTTTAAGACTTGGTGGTAAAGACAGTGCAGGGGCCAGTAGAGTAGACTACAGAAGTGGCCCATGTCATATGCCTAGAACCCTAATACTTCACAGCAGAGCAGCTCGGATAGTAATCGGTGTTTGTCTATGACATAGGTGTTGGTTTTAGAGGCCAAAGAGGCAAAACTTCATTATCTAAGCTGAAAACAGCGAGGAACTCAGAGTAAACACTCTTTAAATTCCCAGTGGGCTTCACCCCTCGGATGATTATCTACTAATTTGCAATCGAAGACTCGTGGAACTTAGCACAGTCCATGAGAAGGGCAGGGACTTTCTGACAAACATTACTCAAACAACACCTGAAACAGTGGTTGAGCAGACTCCCGAGGAGTTTGTGACCCTGTGGATAAAGCTATTTGATGACAATTGGTATATTGGTATAAATCTTTTCTCCTTATTGATTCTGCTAATGTTTTCAGTGCTTGAAAATGATAAAACTGTATTTGTTTAAAATATAATATGTAGTTCTCTGCCTTCATTTACAGTAACTACTTTTGCCTAACTGTCCAACGACAGAGTCAGGGTGCATTCATTGATTTTTTTTTCTCTAATATTCACAACTGTAGAAATATATCACGCCAGAGTAAGCTGTTCATCTTCCCTTCACAGTGACTATCCACATCTACTTACTGTTTGCCAAACTTTGCTCAGTCGTAGAAAATTCAATAAATACTTAGCTAAGAGGTTGTTAAATTTCGGTCGGTGGCCTACAGAGAAGCTCTTTCAACTCAGGGCCTAGATTATAGTTCAGAAAGCAACTGTGACTCAGCAGTCACGTGCTAAAGGAAAAGAAAATGTTCTCCCAGATTCAGGGAGATTCCCAAAGGAAAAGCTGAGGGAGTTGCTGCAGCTTCAAGCAATGGGTGACTGTGATTATGCTGCAGTTCGGTAATAAGGGGCTTCCCTGGCAAAAAAACAAACAAACAAACAAACAAAAAACCTGGGTTTCACCCTCAACCCTATAAGAAGCAAGTGGTAGTTTTGCCAAGGATTATCTTCCAGGAAGAAGAGGGAGGCTGGTCATAAGGGAAGTGGGGAGATAAGAAAGAGATTATTGTGGGAGGAATAGCTTCAAGCTGACCTAGATAGTATAGAGTATGAACTAAGAGAAGGAAAGATAGAAGAAAGGGAAGGAGGGGGAAAGGAGATAAAGATAGGGAAAGGGGAGGGAGAACAGAGAAATAGATATCAGGAAAGAAAGAGAGAGACATAGGGAGGGGGGTAATGTCAAAACCATATGAGCACCTTGGGTGTGGCAATCATCTCTGGGTGTTGAGACAATCTCCCAATGTCTCCTAAGATGCTAGACAAGGGGAAGATGATCATGATTTGACATGGAGACAGTTGTCGGATCGCCAGGGATGGTGAAGCAGGGCAGGGCAGTTAGTAGGTAGTTCAGGTTCCATTCACTTAAGAGGCATCAGCAGAAATCGTGAACTGGTGGACATGAGTATGAGCAGTTAAGGTTCATGATTTCCTGAGGTCCATGAGTACCTTAAAGTGTTCACTGAGCCTATGAGCACCTCCCATTGTTCATTGGGTTCATGAGCCGATAGTGTTGTTCACAGGAGTCATTATTACCTGATCATTATTCACTGTGATTCAGTGCTCAGGGGCAAAAGGAATGGGGAAGTGGCTGAGGTCGGAGGCATCGAGGTAGATGTACTTCCCATGTCTATAAGACTGTGACTCTGCTGTCTGTCACACAAAGATCCGCCTTGGACGTCAGCACTGGGTATCCTTAGCAAGTACATGGTGACTAAGTCACTGGAAGACAAGAGCAGTCATTCAAGAGACAAAAAGAAAATGTTAGCAGTTTCATCTAACAATGGCTGACAAATAAGCTCAGAAAGAGGGATCAGCAAGAACTTCTGGTGGAACAGGATGAAATCTGAGTGTGTGGCCTCCCCAGAAGCAAAGGGACAGAATGTTTAAAGAAGAAAAACACAGATGGGTGGTGTCCATTGCTAATGAGAGGCAATAATTAATAAACAGCCATTATATTTAACTTGATTCAACTCTCAGCCATTATAGTTTTTTTTTCCTGATGCTACAATAAACACCATAACCAAAGGAACTTAGTAAGGGAAAGGATAGTTTCACCTTACACTTTAGATTCCTCATCTTCGAGGGAAGCCAAGGCAGAAGCTTGAAGCAGAAACCACAGAAGAATGAGTCCTTACTGGTTCATTCACAGGCTCAAGTCAAGATATCATTTTACTGCCCAGACCAACTTGTCTAGGGATGATATCACCCACAGTGGGCTGGACCCTCCTGAATCAAATAGCAATCAAGACAATACCCTATAGATGTGCTCACAGATCAAATGGAAGCAGTTCTTCAGTTGAGGTTCCCTTTTCCCAGGTGAGTCAAGGCAACACCCAAGATTATCATAACACCTGTACCAAACAATACCAAACATGGCGGCATGTGCCTGTAACCCAAGCATTTAGGAAACGAAGGTAGGAGGATTAGAAGTTCACAGTTAGACTGCTACCACTGTGATACATACTACAAAGCAAACGAGAAGTCAGCCCAGTCTACCGGAGACCCAACCTTAGCACCTACCTGCAATACGTAATTATGGCCACTAGAGTTCTGGACAAACAAGTGGTTGAAAACCTTGTTGGGAATAACCACCTACATATAATGTCTTGAATTCAAGATCACCTAAACAGACTTTTTAACCAATCAGTCCTTGTCTCTATGTCTACATCTGTTTTAAAATCTTTTGGTTGTGCATCCAGTGTATTTAGAAACATTTTCTCCCCAGTCTTCCTTCCAACAATTCACTCATCCCCAAGAGAGTTACTCCTGCCCCCAAAGCAGCCACTCTCATCCCCAACACATCCTCATGGTTTCTCCCTGTGCAACTACAGCCACTTGGGTCCTGGAGATATCAACCTTCCTGTCATCCCTATAGGCCATATGCATGCCTCACCTGGGCTTTGGTGGGCTGTCACCATGGGCTGGGACAAATTAGTGAGCTTTCATGAGACAGATGTGGCATGTTATCTTTTCTGGAGGCATCTTGAACAAAGGTCCCACATTGACAGCTGGAGGTAGAATCTGGTCCACAGATGTCTTTTGTTGAATCCACAGATATTTCTTTAATTGAGTCAACATTTGAAAATGGAATATTTTACACAAAACGCCAGATTTTCAGCCTCTCTATTAAAAGTGACTATTTTGGCAACCCAAGCCCAAACTCATTTCCAGCAGAGACTGTCTGAGGCTGAGGGAACTTCTGGGTTCTTTGGTATGAGCAGGAACATCACAAGTCACCCTAAGACACAGTTCTCTGCATAGCTCACTGAAGTTTCTAAAGGTACCTGGAGTATTACAGCATTCATTCTTACAGCGTCCTTCAGGGATGGACTCTAGAATTCTATCCTAGGTGGCTCTAAAAATCTCAGTAAAGTAAGTGACTTTGACCCTACACTGCCTCTTTACCCAGTGGCAGAACATGCCTCACCATCACCTCCCCATAACATAAGCCTCCAACTGAAAGACCCCTCCAGATCACCAAAACATTTCTGCCTCCTAATACAAGTTGCATGACTAATGTGTACTAAAACATGACTAATTACTAAGGAAAGCATCTTCGGTAGAGTGTAGCTATGATAGTCAGGTATTGATGATGTCATAACGTACTTCATACGACTCACAGAGCTCTCTCTAGCTAGGGCCAAACGCTCCTCGGAAATCCACTCAAACACTTAAGGAAACCTTTTATGGGTGCTTGAAGCCAGCCTCCTGAAAACCATAGATAGCCTGGAATTGTTTTCCTGACCCAAGGTGGCAAAACAAGAAGAGACAACGGCTTAAAAGCCAGCTCTCCAGTAAAAGACTGGTAGCTTCCATTAGTTTTAACACAAAGGGTGAGAATAGTACAACAGTCCTCTCTGATACATCAAGATATGGTATGGTTTCCCTGTGGACAGTCAGCACCAAGAACCTTCTACTTGTTTCCAGTACCCTCCCGGAACCCCAAACACACATACCCCCCCAAAAAAATGTACATGTGTCGATGTGAGGGCAGATGGCAAAGAAGAGAAGAAACTAGAGGAAAAACTATGGTCACATGCAGGACATCTACAAGCAGACTGGAGGGAAGAAGAGCATTTCCCGGAAGTCTGAGCCCTTTACAATGCTGCCGTCACAAACATCCTGAACGGTTTCATAGGAACTTCACCCATGAGCCTCTAGCATTCCTTACTTTTTGAATGGTCTTTGCCTTCCCTCTATAAACTTAGATAAGAAGTGCTGAAACCCAAACCATTGAACTGAGAACGGGATCCCCATTGGAGGAGTTAGAGAAAGGATTGAAAGAACTGAAAGGGCTTGCAACCCCATAAAAACAACAATGCCAACCAACCAGAGCTCCTAGGGACTAAATCACTACCCAAAGACTATACATGGACTGATCCATGGCACCAACTGCATATGTAGCAAAGGATGGCCTTGTTGGACACCAATGAAAGGAGAAGCCCTTGGTCCTGCCAAGGTTGGACCACCACCTCCCCCCAGTGTAGGGGAATGTCATGCAGGGTGGATGGGGAGGGAAACACCCTTATAGAAGAAGGGGTGGGGTATGGGATAGGGGGCTTATCTCCGGGAAACTGGAAAGGGAATAACATTTGAAATGTAAATTAAGAAATCCAATAAGAGAAAAAATTTTAAAATACATAAATAAATAAAATGGTTATGAAAAAGGAAGGAAGGAAGGAAGGGAGAAAGAAAGAAAGAAAGAAAGAAAGAAAGAAAGAAAGAAAGAAAGAAAGAAAGAAAGAAAGAAAGAAAGAGAGAAAGGTTAACTCCATCAGTGAATAGCTGAGAGCTGGGATCATGTGCTTTAGAGGGGAAGGCTGGTTAAAAAAAAAAAAAAGAAGTCCTGGAACCAAATTGCTGCCCAACGTTCCCCTCAGCTCTCAGAACATACACATTCATTTCAGCAGAGAGCCAAGTGCTTTAAGGCAAAGGAGCATTGTGTTTGTTGCCTCGGAAGTTTGGGTCCTCAAGCCGCAACTCACAGAGTTCTACTTCAACCCTGATCCTGCACTGACAGTGGGGGAAAAAAAGACAAAACAAAACAAAACAAAACAAAAACAAAAACAAAAAAACAAAACACAAAAAAACAAAAAAAAACTGGGATATTTGTTTTACGGGAATCTGACCAGATTTGGGACAACTCTGGGTGATCATCAGAGTAGGCAGTCCCCCTTGGGCTCTTGACTTCCTCGTTGAACTTTGTGTCCTCGGCTAACGCACCTTGGGTGCCCTGGTCTGCTGTCCTGGCTCCTGGATTTGAGTGAGTGGATGCCAGGAATGGAGGCGGCTGTGCGAGGGGTGGGTGAGAATCTGTCAAAGCGTATTGACCACAGAACACAATGCCCGGGATCGTGAAGGAAGCCACAGCCTGTTGTCCAACAGACAAGCATGTCCTGAGAAAATCTGAGCTGGGCAGCAAGAAAAGGAAAGGTCGGCAGAGGGGTCATCAAGAGGTTGGGCCCTTGCATTTTGCCTAAACAGTGTCACCAGAGGAAACGCCAGTGAGGCTTGTCTGTGGGATCGGGGCTACAGAGCTCCCTGGCTTCTGATTGGTGCAGGTGCCTAAACCACAGCAACTCTTGCCCATGGTTGAAAGGTGGGAGCAATTGGAGGCCACACTGATGTAAAACAAGACGGTGGGGCAGATCAAGGACCGTGAGAACCAGCCCTTAACCACGGACGCCATTCCCAAGGCCCCATGGTCCTCTGCAGTTTCCTAGACACGTGGCCTGTTCTCTGAGTTCCCCAGAGCTAAATTAGGACAGTGGCAGACAATTATTTTCTTTTTCTAGAGCTGAGAAGTAAGCACTACCTTACAGCCAGTGTATATTCATGGGCTAGGATGGATAGCTATACCTACCACTAGTGTATAGCAGCATACAAACATATTCATACATACACACACATACACACGCACACACACACACTCAAATATTCATCCACATGTTCATGTACATACAGATATACACACAAATCTATATCATGCAGATAGGCACACATCTATATTACAGCAGTGCACACACACGTGGACACAGATACCTATATGTAAGCCATACAGAAATCAGCATGCTATACAGAAAACCGTGCATGTGCCTACGTGCACACAGAAATGTACATATACCTCCACGTGCTTGCAGATGTATACACACCCATACCGATGTATCTTCACTTATTTCGGCAATGTACACCAAAATATGGCTCAAGGACTTACATGTTTTGACAGGTGCACCAAGGTGAGAACAGAGCATTCTTGCCCATTACTATCTATTACTATTAACATTATACTATATGAATAACATTTATCATATATACATACATATATATTATTCTCTGAATATTAATGTTTCTATTCCAAGGGCTACATCCCAGCCAGCCATCCCAAAAGTGGTAAACTAGTGCTGCACTTCCAGAGAACAAATACTGCTGTGTGGCCATTCTGCAGAAGGGGCTGTGTGCCTGGGAGGTAGGGGTTGACGTTAGATGTTTTTGCACAATCCTGTTGAAACAGCAGAAGGCACCCGACGCAGGCTGGAACACAGGTTTGTCTATCTGTCTGAAATGAAGCTTGACTCTGTGCGAGGAAGAGGTTAAAGCCATCTACTTTCACTTCAATAATTAACCGAACAACCTTGTCCAAACGCATATTATAACAAAAAGAAAGCTTGTAAAAAATTTTAATATAGTGATTATTGGGGCCTCGCTCGCATTCGTCATTCCATAAAGCTACACTGATAGCTTTCGGAGAGCTTTACCAGTGATAATTCTGAAAGAGATCATCACCAGAAGTGGGCTTGGAGATACCACCCGTGGTTCCTTAGGACAGTGTAGTGAGCTCCACAGGTCATAGTCCAGAGCTGAGTGAGGAGGGAACCTCTATGCTATTAAAACCCAGCACCCTGAAAAACGGGGTCTCTTCTGTCAACAGAAAGTGCCACGTTCAGGGACAGGACCAATGCCTATTTCTGGGAGTCAGGCTTCGGTGATAACTCAATATTAAATGCTTGACTGATTGGGGAGTCTGCAATCGGCTTTAAGATACAATCTGCATCCTGCTGCTAAGGTCTCAGAGCCAGAGAGAAAGAGCAGGGCCACGCCCTGTCCACGAAAGGTATGGAAGGCCTGTCTTAATAACTAGGGCTAGAGAGGCTTGTTGAAGCTTCAGGTCCTGAAGTTCCGAGGAGGCTGGCAGTGCTTAGAAGGACTGTTAGGACACAGAGGGGCACTGAAGTCATCAAAGCCCGGAGTCTTGATTCTCATTCTAAGTGCCTTTTAAAGTAATGGGGATTTTGGTAGACCGCAATTCAACTGCTAAGTAATTGTATTGAATAAAATGTTCAAATGAGATTAATTGGCCCACTTAACAGCCCAAAGACTGCTATATAAAATAAGTTACAATTTTGCAGGAAGAATTAAAAAGAAAATGTGAAGTCTGCTCCTCTCCTCTCCAATCAGTGGCTTCTGTGTCCCCACCCAATGTCCGTGTGCTTGGCTTCTCATTCCTGGGTTATAGCCTTAAGCTGGGCTTCACTAGAATAGGAACAGACCCTTACACGGGACACTGAAGAAAGTGAGGTATTTGCTGGACAGCAGCAACTACAATAAAAATCGTGGATTTGGATAACATCAGCCATCATCCTGCTATCGATTGGCAAATCCAAGCCTCTCTTGACAGGTCTCTAATCTCCGTGATGGATGAAGAGTCCCTATGTCCATGTGACTTGGCCATCGGGTACTCAGACATTTGGTCAATGTTATTCTGGGTATGTCTGTCGGAGATTTTTATATGAGATCAGCATTTGAATCAGCAGAATGATGGGAAACAGGTTGACCCTCTGAATGTAAGGGGGCCCTGGATAATCCACTGAAGGTCTAACGAGAAAGAGAAACAAAAAACCGACCACAGAAGAACTGCTTTTATCTACCTGATGGTCTTTAAGCTGGGATTCTTGGCCTTTATCCTTCTTGAGCCTTAAATTTGGTGCCCTCGATTGACTGCACCTTAAATATAACTCTCTGGGGCTTCTTAATGTCCACAGTATGTGAGCCACTTCATTATGACCAATGTAATCCTTATTATCTATATATCTTATTTACCCATCCATTATCTATCTATCCATCACCTACCAGTCTACCCGTCTACACACTTCATTTCATTTATCTGTGCGTTCATCCGCTTAGCATTTGTTCGCTCACCCATCTACCATTTAAGTGTCTCTTCATCTGTGGGTCTGAACGTGGTGGTCACAGTAAAATATTTCCAAACATACAACAGCTAAAATTAATCCAAACTCTAATCTGAGGCATTGCCACCAGCGTTTCCCTATGTGGCGTCAGTATCACGTGACTTCACTGCAGCTTTGTTCGGAGCACACAACCTACATCCTTGGCACCGTGTGTGCCATGCTACCTTGAAACACCAGCAAATGCCCCAAAACGAGTCTGATCAGATTTTCAAACTATTATGGGTTACAGATTTAAGTACTTTTTTTTTACTATACAAATACAGTTTTCACCTCTTAGAGAAACGTAATTTATCATTATGAAACCAAAAACTTTTAATATTTTCCTTTAACTCCTCAGCAATTAGGTATAAAATTAGAGCAACTTTGGGTGGCATTAAATTACAATGTTTGGCTTTAGAAATGGTTGTCTGGGGCTAGGAACTAAGTGCGTAGAGCATGTACCTGCCCTGCGGGTGCACAAAGCTCTGGGTTCACCTTCAGCACTCCATGAAACCGAACGTAAGGGAGCACACTTGTACTATCCGCACTCAGGAGGTACAGGCAAGAGAATCAGAAGTTCAAGATTATCCTTGGATTCACAGTACATTGAAGGCCAGCTGAGGCTGCAAAAGTAAACTAACAAACAGGGAGATGTAGCATGAATGGCGGGGCTGCTTCTAAGTAAACGCGGGGGCCGGGCAGCCAGGTCCTGCAGGAGGACCTGATTGGGGACTGTCTGAGAGACCAAGGATTGCTGGTGCAGACAATGCCAGCCAATCCGGAATTGCTGTTTAGAAGAGATTGGGGCGGGATGGGGGGGGGGACGGGGGCGTGGCTGGAGGGTATTAAAGGAGCTTGCAGCAGCATTCAGATGGCCTGCTGTGGTCTTTCTCACCTGCTCTCAGAGTCTGTGTTGTTGACTCTGCACCACCTCACCTCCAATCCCCCAGGGCAGGTAGAGTCAAGCAGTGAGTAGTCCAGGGCACAGGGAACAGGTAGATAAAATGCTGTAAAAGATTAATTAAAGAAAATTAATAGATTTCATCTTAGAATTAGGACAGAATCTCTAACATCTTCAGAACTGGCCCTAGACGCTCGTCTGCCACGTTTTACTACATTTATATGAAGCGGTGTTCTTAGCATCGATAACTGTAAAATCGAACTACAACAGATCAGCTCCGGAAGACAAGGAAAATGCTCTGTCTCTTGCAGTGTGAAGGATCCGGCAAAGACTTCATTCTTTATGTAAGCAAGTACAACCATCTCATTAGGGTGCAAAGTCCTTTCATTTTCACTAAATGGGAAAAATTAAATGTAAAACAAAGAATCGTTCTAAAGTGGACATTTTTGTGACTTGTTATCAGAAGTTTGATTTTGTATGTACATTTTATAGACCTATACACCAGGAATCGCATGATTTTTTTTTTTTTTTTTTTTTTCGGAGCTAGATCAACCTGGCAAGGGTTTTTGTTAGGGCAAGCGCTTACCATTGAGTTTTAAATCCCCAACCCCGAATCGCATATTTTTAATCTATCAGGGGTTGGGGATTTAGCTCAACGGTAGAGAGCTTGCCTAGCAAGCATAAGGCCCTGGGTTCGGGTCCCCAGCTCCGAAAAAAAAAAAAGAGTTTAATCTATCATCCATCTACCTCTCCTGTAGGTCCAATTTCTTCAACTGTGGGCCTAAATTCTATGGTGGTCACAGAATACTTGGCAAGAGTAAACTGTTTCTGAGTATGGTGCAGCAGGAGAACCTTGAGCAATGAATCCTTGGTGGTCATGAACGGTCATTTGCATCTCCCTCTCCACACGTGAGATGTTGCTATTCAAGCTCCGCCTGCTGCAGGTTTAGGTAATGTGCCTGGGCCCGGGGCAGGTGATTGCAAAAAAAAAAAAAAAGAAGAAAAAAAAAAAGAAAAAGAAAAACGTCAGTAAAATTGAAGGCTGTAAGGGATTGCTGTAGCAGATCACAGGGGCGCAGAGAGGCGGGCATCTCTAGACTGAGAGCGAGGAAGGCTGACTAGAAGTTGAACGGGAGCCCAAAGGAGTGACATTCTCCAACGAGCCGGCAGCGGATTACCAGATGCTTCCATTCTCTTCCCGGCGCTTATGCCAGGCCTTGGTGAGTCTGGCTCAAAGCCCCTCAAGTGAGAAAAACTGGAAGCAGCTGACGGCCGGTGCCTGTGGGCGCTCAGAGCAGCCCCTCTGTTCTGGCAAAGCTATTCCCCTGACAGGTGGCAGAAGGAGGGCCTGTTCCCAATCCAGCCACACTGGAGGGTAGACAGCTAAAAGGAAAAACAAGCCCCACACCTCAGAACCTCCACATGCTGTGGGAAGCAGCTGCTGACTCGGAGTGTGGGGAGGACAAGAAATGTCTGCAGCCAGGTTCCCAAGGTGGCAGGCAGAGTCTCCATCTAGACAGAGCTCTGGTTTCTAGGAATGATCCGGATGGTAACCCAAACAATGTGGCTGGAAATCTCTGTGATCAATCGCTCAGCACGCACTTCCTTATCTGGACGTAATACTGATCCTGGGCTTGCCCACAGCCCAGGTCAGGTGGCTGAGTGATTGGGCTATGCTGAGCACCAGCATGCACTCCAGTAAGTCTCAGCGCAGAAGGGGAGGACGGGAGGCGGGGCGCCGACATAAATGCAACATGGTGTGCTTTCTTACTTATTTTTGTTCAGTGTGAGTGTGTTGGATTTGAGTGTGTGCCTATGTTATTCCAACACATAATAAGTTATTTTTGATAGTATGCGATTTATTATATATTTATAACAATAAAAAGTTATTTTTAAAAATACATGACTTAAGATTAGCATTGAAATCAGCAGGTCAGATGCTCCATGTTGTGAAGAAGGTATGTATCTGCCACACTGACTCTCTGGATTTAGGAAAGCTGCATGCACGGAAATCGGAAATCGGTGTTTGCACACACTCGTGCGTTACATAGTATCAACAGGAGCACGTAGAGAGGTCAGAGGTTGAGACTGACTTTGCCATCCTGAGTCCTCCAGCTTAATTTTTTGAGACAGTAGTCTCTCACTAAACCTAGATCTCATTGATTCAGATATACTAGCTAGCTGTAGAGTTCCAAGCATCCTACAGTCTCCACCTCCAGCACTGGAATTATAGGCATGTGCCACTGTATCTGTCTTCTTAAATTTTTATTTGTTTGTTTTGGCATGGTGCTAGGGAACAAACTGAAGTCCTAACACTTGTAACGGCAAGCACTTTACCAACTGAGCCATCTCCCTAGAGTCCCCCAAGCTGGTGACTGCTCTCCTTCCACCTATGAAGATGTCCTCTAGCCAGAAATTTAGACGTGAAGAAAGCAAAAGAGCCGGATCACAGTGGGTCATCTGCACGCTAGGGAAAGTTTCTTTTTCTCAAAAGTTGCATGCAGGCTTTGATGTCATTCACTTATCTTTTTGTCTTAAAATGTAACCCCCCCCCCTACACACACACCCTTTTCTTAATGTTAGCTCTCAACCGGGGACAAAAGGCTGATGTCCCTATTTAACAAATTGCAGTGGACCTGGCTATCATCCAGCCATTTTGGTTAAGTGGCCTCTCTTTGGTCTGTACTCCATCCTCCTGGTCTCTTGGTTTGGTCTGTACTCCATCCTCCTGGCCTCCTGGTTGGAGGCTCTCCTCTTCTCTCCACTCCCCTCCCCATCTCCTCATATGGCCCTGCTCAGGCTCATGTCCACTCTGGCCTCTCTCAGATGTCCTCGCTTCTGGTTATGTCTTCCTTTTTATCTACAGTAAATTTTACTTCTCCACCATACCTAGGGGCTGTCATACCATCTTTTAAATCTCTTTTTTTTTTCTTTTCTTTTCCTTTATTCACTTAGCACACATATTAAGTGGGTACACAGTTGTCAACAGGAATATCAAACCATTTTCCCAGGGCAGATCCTCTTATGAGCATCTTATGAGCCTGACCATGAGTCCATAATTCAGGGCTCTTCTAAAACAGAAACACATTTGTTTAATTTCTGTCTCTTATCTTAAATTTTTGCACAATATGATTTAAGTTTTATAGCTGTGAAATACAAGCTTGACTCAATATCCGTTAATGGCATTCACTGAATTCTGAAATAACTGAAGAACATGGGTGGGGTTTATAGAAACTCTCCCAGCTGCTGTACTTAATGCCCTGATCCAAGGCCAGGGGTTCTAGGACCTTCTAGTCAAAATACAAATTATTACTACCCAGGAAGATTTGTAAAAGACTCTTGCCTCATATCGTTGATTAGAATTCGACCGTGCAGTGCATTCAGTCCCTTGGTAGGACAAGGGTTAGAGAGTTCTCATGAGACAAGCTTTCTTCACTCGGTCACCTTGGCGTTTCACCGTCAATGCCATCTTTAGTAAATCACTTTAATGGAAGCTGGTTCGAGGGCACACACCCATTAGCAGTGGCTCATTCTGATATGCATTTTTACTACGAACACTACAGGAGCCCTCCAAAGAAATGTTTAGAGCCTGGTGTGCCTGGAAGAAGTGTGTTTACCCAATTGCAGGGACATGTTCTCAAATGAGCTCTTCTAACAAGCACAGAAGCTCAACACAACACTGGGGAAAATACCCTGAAAATTCTTTCCCATCATTCTAATGGGTTGCAGATGGGCTGGGAAGCTTCCTGCCATTTTTTATTGTTAGCTAGCTTCTTTTCTTCTGCCTGGAGTTTTATGACTTGCTTTCCTTACTAGCCTCCAGGATGCCTGAGTCAACCCATTGAATTGCTCCAAGCTGTTGAATGGAGCTGTCCCCTCAGTGGTGAAGATATCCAGTTGACTTAGTGGGTCCTGGAGCACTGGACTATATACCTCTGTTAGCCACGCCCAGCAAGAAGGCTGCAAAAACTACTTCTGTAAAGATATTAAGTGTATTTGAATCATTCTCTTCATCTAACTCCTGGTAGACTGAAACAGGAGGCTCTCAAGTTCAAGGCTAGTCTGAGGATGGAACAAAACCTTCTCTCAGAAAAACAAGAGAAAAAAATTCACTATTCCTGTGAACTGCCAGGGCCTCAGGTTTCTGCTCAGCAGGGAGCACTAGAAGTTTCCAAGGACACCTCAGTGTATCCAGAGTGAGTGACTAGAACCATTTCTTTTATCCAGGTGTGTCTTTCATTGTTACTGACAGGACTTCTCTGGATAGAAGCCTACTGTCCTGAAGCTACTCGTTGGGTTGGTATGGGAAATATGACTTCTTCAGTGTGCAGAGGAGCCTCCCATGTAGGTGACAGAGATCCCAGACTAGGGGCTGGTTGTGATGTAGGGCATCAGGGATTTTCCCTGTGAAAGAGCCAGGCTTGGTCTGTAAGGGAGGAGGGATGATTTAGGGTTGCATGTTAGCCTCATACCATAAATACCAGAGATGATCTGCTTATGTAAAGAAATGGCTGATGATCTTGGATCACAGTTTAGAATTTCAGGCCTTGATTCCCGACCTTTGGGCCTGGAGTTGCACAATGTGGTAGAAGCCCATAATAAAACACTGTCTCAGGATCAGAAAGCAAAGAGGAAGTCTTTACTCATTCAAGGCATATCCCCATGACCTGAGGCCTCTTGCCAACCCCTATCTCTTAAAAGTTCACCGACTTCTCAACAGGGCCACTCTGCAGTCCAATAATGTATGGACCATGAGAAATACTCCAACCTATACCAAGGGTACTGAAACAGAGGTTGCAGATTTCCCCCAACATCCCCTTTTTTTTTTTTTATCATAGAATGTCTGGTTTTAGCTAGACCTACCATTATAGAATGAAGAAGACACTGCTCAGACTCCTTGCTATTATGAGTGGTCACATGACTACATTTTGTGCACTGAGATATCACAGACATGACTTACTCACCTGCCAGGCTCTGCCTCAAAAGCAAAGCATGCCTGCCCTTCCACTTTGCCCCTCCTGAGAGCCGATCTGAGGCTGGTAGGCACCATCTTGGAAGTGATCAATAACATTAGAAATGGCAGAGGAACCAGGATTACAGGTCCCTTACAAGGTCCCTTACAAGGAGTCAGCCTGTGACACAATTAACCACCTTTGTACTGCCCCTTGTTAGCAGCTAGCAATGATTTTCCTCTGGTTTTGTGGATGGGGAATCCTCTCTTCCCTCATTCCTACTAATTCCCATCATCTTGGTTCCTATGATCTTGGTTCTTATGATCCCTTCACACGGGGCACAGGCAGAGACATCAAGCACTCCAGCCTTATTGTTAGAGGGCAAACAAACAAAAACAAAACACAGCCCTGGAGTGGAGGGTGGACCTGGTCTAGTCTCCCATTTCTTATCCTTTCCCTACTGTGATCTAGGGTAGTTTCTTGGCTAGAATAGTTGGAGCCTCTCTTAGACACTCTTACCCACAGTTCAGTCTGTTGTAATTAGATATGTTAGATGCAGGGATGTGTATCCATAGCACTGAGAAGTTTTCAATGAGAAAGGGCAACAGTAGCCAGTTCAGAGGGCTTCATAGAAGCAAGACAGAACCTGCCAAGAATGGCTTTGTTTCTTCCCAGAGCCTTATCCTTCCTCTTGTCTGGTTACCTTGGCTGTTACTTACACCTTCCCCAGAAACCCCAACTGTAGATTTGAACTATACCATTCATAACCGGGTATAACTCTTCAGCTATGGGAGTGTAAGTTTTCACGGGTGAACCCCTAGAAGTCAAAACCTGGATTCGTCCAATTTCTGGTGTGAATCTGTAACTGAAGACAAACTGACAGAGATGACTAACAGTGCCTTACCTGGATGCCTTGGGTCAGCCATAGATGTGAATCATCCAGGAAGACTCACTCTGACCTGATTTGGGGCTCAATCTAAACTCCATCCCCATTCCTTGATTTTTTTGCATGGGTGAATGATGAAGCCTTTAAATCATCCTTGCCAATGAGTTTGAGATCACAGTTCCCATCCATCCTCATGATCAAGGCATTGAGATGTTTCCATAGCCAGGGTTCCCTTGGCTCACCTGATCACTCTAAAGGCCCATCCTCAAGGTCTACTGATACCTGCCATGTTTGTAGAAATCCTCTCCTTGGAATCAGCTGGTCTTACCATGAGAAAAGAGCATCCTCAGGACCATGTGCCTGCCTACCCTCCACAACCATGGAGAGTGCTCTGAGTACTAAGCATATAATGAGTGCTGTAAGAACTGAGGATATCACAGTGAATATTGGGAGTATCTTGAGTACACCAAGCACTGAAAATCCATTGCATGTGACAACAACCTGTAATTGGAGCTATAGACTCAGAAGACCCGGGTTAAAATCCTGCTTCTATCATGTAGCATACAAATGTTGTCTCAGGGAAATGAACTTTCTGAGCTTCAGTGGTCCTACCTTCAATGAGGACAGTTCCCATCATATAGAGCTGTTATGAGAAATTCCATGGCATATCCTGAATGTTCACAAAGTTCCAGCTGGCTTGTATTTTTATCTCTAGGGTCCCATCTACCCAACCAACCCCTCTGGAGCCATCAAACAATCTCTCTGTGCATACAGTGCTGGTCCCCCACTAAGGTTTTCCTGTCACTACCTGACAGTGTCATTCAGGTGAGTGTACTTGTCCCTGACAAAGTATGACAGTCTCAATGGTTTATTGATTGTCAACTTGACAGGATCTACAATGACCTCTAGTACAAGCCTTTTGGCAAGTCTGTAAGAGGTTATCTCTGTTAAGTGAGGTGGGAAGACCCACACTGAACATTGAGGTCACTGTCCCATGAACTGGGGTCCTAGAATGCATAAAAAGAATAAAAGGAGCTGAACACAAATACTCATCAATATCTGCTTCCTGGGCTCTGATACTGTGACCAGACTCCTCACCTGTCTGTTTCCATGACGGACTGTACTCACCGAGTAGGAGCCAAAATAAACCCATCGTCCCTTAAGCTGCTTTTGTGGTGAGGCAGGTAAACTGCAATCCTTCCATGTGCATTGGGCAGGCATGTAAAGAAACTTGTTTTCCATGGCATACCCATCATCTATTCTAGGATCTACCTGTCTCAACTGATGAAGCATACAGAGCTCCATCCAATCCTCTTCATTCTGTATACCTATGCTTCTGTCACAGAGGTGAAGTCACGGCATGACGTCACTGTCCCATGATCGTTCTGTCACCTCTCTTCTAATGGCTTCTTAAACATTTATGAGAATTCCCATGAAGGAAGCTTCATGAACCCCTGGAACATAACCATAGGCCTTGCAGCGGACAAGATGACAAGGTAAGGCATCTGTACCAACTCGCCCCCAGAGGATTGTCCTGCCATTCCCAGGATCCAGAACTCTTCAATGCTGAGCAGATAACAGCAAGAAAAGAAGAGACAAGGATTTGAATGCTACCAGGAATCTCTGGTGGAAAGGATTTCCACACCCCAGCTCAAAGCCAGCAGTGGCTGGTCCTTCCCTGGGAATAGCACTGGATTCTAAATGCAGATAAAACTGAAAGGAAAAAGAAACAAAATCCTTCTTTCTACTAAATGTATTAATATGATATCTATCCTCTTGAGCTGGGACAATTTACCATGTCCCATTAGGACCTTGCTGCTAGTACTGTTCTAGAATTTAAAACAAAAGTATCTACATGATTTTGCCCCAGTGATCATCTCAATCAGCTTCTCTGAGAGCTGTAAGAATAAGTAAAACCCTAACCCTTCCATTCACTGTTCTCTGCCCTCAAGTATAAGTATTAAGTCTCCAAAAGTGTCTCCATGAGGGTTGGGGTTGTGGCTCGGTTGAGTGTTTGTCTAGCATTCACGAAGCTCTGAGTCCCATCCCCAGAACCACATAACCCAGAACCACATAGTCTCATAGCACATAGTACTTACAGCAAGAGGGAGGTGAATGCAGGTGGATCAGAGGTGCAGGGCCATCTTCAACTATGTAGCTACATCAACCACCAGCCCTGCCCACATGTAATGATATTAGAAGGACAGGAGCAGCAAAGGAGAAGTGAGCAAGCTGGTAAAGCAGTCGGAAGACCAAGGCAGATGGAGAAGGAAGAGTTAGTTCAAAAGGCAGCAGAGGTGTCTTTCTACAAGCATATACATCTCAGGAGAGCATATGTGTACAAGATGCATCATCCACCTGGAGTTCCCTTCACAGAATGGGCAGAAGTTCTTCGTGGAAGGGTGAGAATTGTCATCCAAATATCAACAATGGTATCCTTCCCGCCATCCTTTCTCTGTGCACCACACAGTCTATGCAGAGTTTCAGACCCACTGAGCATGTGGCCACCAAGCTGCACACCATCTCAAGGATGCGCGCTCTCTTCTCCTATTCAGAGCCTTTAGCTACTAGACAGCACCCAACAGAGGACATGTTTTCTTATGACTGTCTTAGCAACAGGCTCTAGAAGTCCAGCCTGGAGTTCAGCATGACTGAAGGACACACAGGGGACTTGTATCTATTGTGTTTGTGATGTGTGTATATGTTCTTGTGAGAACACTTGAACTTGTGTGTATGTGAATGTAGAAGTCATAGGCTGATGTTGGGTGTCACTCCCAAACACTGTCCATCTGTTTTGAGACACATCTTCCACAGAACCTGGAACTCATAGATTCAGAGACTAGCTGACCATTAAGCTCCAGTGATTCCCCAGTGCTGAGATCACAGGCACACAGCAACATGCTTGGCTTTCTCACAGGGTTCCTCAGAATCCAAAACTCTGGTCATCATGCTTGTGTGACAAGATTGAGTCTCGTCCCTAGCCCTCGGTGTGTATTTGTTGAGACTGCTTCGCCCTTCCTCAGTAACCTCTATCCATAGATATTCACCTTCCATCTGTGGTAAAGGGTGTAGGCAGCTGCCAGAATTTTTTATGCTGCAGGGCTTCTCTCTGGCCAACTATGACTCAATCAGTCTTGAGCAAAAGACCTGGAACATCCTTCACTTGTGGAAGCCAAGCACAGGATGGAGGCGAGGCACTCACTTCCCACTCTTGCTGCCTATGTTCCAACACCACAAAAGAAGCAATGACCTTCTCTTCAGATGCACAAAGGCAATAGCTCAGGAGGACTCTGGCATGCCAAAAGTCACAGATTTCTGCACCACAGTGTCTGTTCCCTGTCCCTGGAGACAATCCCAAACTGCCTCTCACTGTGGCATATTTGGGGGGAGGGTCCTGGGAATAGGACAAGATGATGAGGACTTGATGTAGTCAAGTATCTTGAATGTCCTTCAGCACTTCCTTGACTTCACCCTATCTTCTGTTGAATGCTAGAAACAGTCTAGCAGTTTGTGAGCAGTCAGTCTGTAGTACACAAGATGCCACACAGTGCTCTCTTCTGTTTCCTGTTACTGTAACAATACCCATGAGTGAGTCATTTACTACAGAAAAGACATCTGTTTTAACTAGTGGTTCTGGTGTATGCTGCTCCATATACTGATACAGAAGAGAAGGGAAGAAGACTAAACTCTCAGACTAGGTGAAGAAAACATGAAGAGTTGTTCTGTCCCCAAATGCCTGTCCCACCATCTTGGAGTACTACTACATTGATGACCAGGATTGAGCCTGGTGGAGACAAACCATATCCAAGGAGCATCCTAAGACAAGGTTTTGAGTACTGATGAAAGACAGGAAAGGTTCTCTAAGATATCTTCTGCAATCTTGCATCAAACATCCTCTTCAGGGGTAGAGATGGCTCATTGAGTAAAGTGCTTGTCTTGCGATGCTGGGACCTGCATTCAATCCCCAGAACCCATGCCAAAAACATCCCCCCCAAAAAAACAAAAAAAAACCCACACATGGTAGCATGCACCAGTTATCCTAATGCTGTGGATATAAATCAAGAGGAGCCCCAGGGATCACTGGATATCCAGCCTGGTCTATTTAGTGAACTCTAGGCCAAAGAGATACTGTCATAAAAACCAAAATACCTAGGACTGAGGAACAATACCTCCACACCAGCGCACACAAATTCTCTCTCTCTCTCTCTCTCTCTCTCTCTCTCTCTCTCTCTCTCTCTCACACACACACACACACACACACACACACACACACACACACACACACACCAACTTGCACAAAAGATTCTCTTATGAGATAGGTAAGGATACACATCAACCTCTGGGCCAGTCCAACAGACGACTAGAGGACTTATGGTATCTTTCACTCCTAAAGGCCTACCAACAAGCAAAGGTTGCCACAGCATACCTCTTAATCTTATTTCTCCCTTCTGTTCTTGAGGAGTTCTACTTTGCAAATAAATATTGGGGATTATGTGACTGTGACAAACACATTGCAATGTGGACGCTGTATTTCATCACTTTGATAACGTGCCTGACAAAACTAGCGTAAGGAAGGGTTTATTTTTGGTTTGAGTTTTGAAAGTGCAATGCATTGTGATGGGGAAAACATGACAACAGGAGAGTGAGGCAGCTGGTCAAATTAAACCTACAGTCAGGAGGAACACTTGGCTCCCAAATGGCTACAGCAGTCTGCGGTGGCAAGAGATGTGGGTAGTTAGTTCACCTTGCTATGCCCACTGTACCTCACTCACTGTGTTCAATTGCACATCACCATCCCCACTGTGCCTCACTGTGTCCCATTGCACATCACCATCCCCACTGTGCCTCACTGTGTCCCATTGCACATCACCATCCCCACTGTGCCTCACTGTGTCCCATTGCACATCACCATGCCCACTGAGCCTCACTATGTCCCACTGCACATCACCATGCCAACTGAGCCTCACTGTGTCCCACTGCACATCACCATGCCCACTGTGCCTCACTGGGTCCCACTATACATCAGCATGACCGCTGTAACTCACTGGTCCCCACTGCAGCTTACTCTGCCCAGGACACATGTGTCTTCAAGCTCTCTGTCCTTGTCTATCTTTTTCCTTCAGGCAGAAAATCCAACCTTTCCTTTCTCTGTACACATAGACCACATTAAACTCTCTAAGTCAGTAGTTCTCCTCTACCCCCAACTCTAGGAAGAACTGTGATAGTGGCTATTCTACCACCTGGGTCTGTTAAAACCATCAGACAAGACCATTCTCTGTTACTATAGCAAAACACCCATGGATGGGGTCTTTATATAAAAAAAACTGAATTATTTAATTCATAGTCATGAGATTCAAAGGAATGGACTCATCAGCTCTGGTGGAGCTGTTGTTATTCATAACAGATGGTTTCATGAGGACAGGTCTGGTGTGGGAAGGAAGTTGTCATAGGTGAGACAGGAAGCCCAGAATCACTGTCCTATATAAAGAGAGGAGGTTTGTTCTGTTCATGGTTAAAGATGTTGAAGGGCATGACCCCATCATCTGTGATGAAGGTGTCATTCATGACAGATGACATCACAATGGCAGTGTACCTGTGGGAAGAAGTCATCACACAGTGAGACAGGAAACAAGAGTGAGCCTGTAGTGACTCCTCATTAGGAGACAACTCGTAAAGGGCCTACTACCTCTCAAATATCATCACACTGAATCTCCCAGCCCATGAGGCCATGGGGCCTTGTGATGGTGTGCAAAAAGCAGGATTGAAAGTGCACTTCATATGGTACTTAAAGGGCGTGTCCGGGAGGCAGGCAGGAGCCTCCAGAGATTTCTGCTTAAGAAATGGTGTAGTCCTAGCCCCATTCTGGAAAAGCAAGACTTGGCTGCAGATTTACCTTGCTAGGTAATAAGCTACAAGAGACAACATTCTGCACACTCACATCTAACACCTGTGTATCTGCATAAACCTGGCCTACAGCATGGGGAACTCTAGTGCTAGTGTCAAAGACTAGACCTTAAAATTGTCCTGGCATATGTCCTGTCAACTGTTATGAGACCAGCAAGTGCATTATAGGTGCTGTGAGGAAGGGGAAGCTTTGTCCTTATTAATGAGGTCCTCTGAGCAGATTGCATGTTGCTTTCTCTATGAAACCTCCACTCCCCCAAATAATCAGGACACTTGCATTCTTCCCTCTGTTTTTACAAGACCTGTCCTCTTCAGGAGTCGCAAACTGCATCAACGAGGGAAAGAGTAAAGTGGGGAGAAAGGAAGTCGGGGTTGGGGCTTGGTGGGTAGAGAAACTGAGCACTTGGGGATCTGGGTTCAGCCCCAGCACTACCCACACCAGGTATGATGCTGCCCATTTGTAATCCCAGCACTCAGAAATGAAGGCAGGAGGGCCAGAAATTCAAAGTCATCCTCAGTGACACAGAGAGTTCAAGACCAGCCTGGGACATATAAGAGTCTTTGTCAAAAGGGAAAAAGAGAAAACGTTCATCATATTCCAAAATCGTATGCTGTGGATGGGGGGAAAAAGGTTTGAAAGTCGCTGGGCTTTAGTGCTGCCTACGTACTACACACAGGGCATGAAATATTGGTGACGTTCATCAAACACTTTATGACTCTCTAAACTTCTCCAAGTCAGCAGAACACAGACATTCGCAGACCCACAGACATCAATAAATCCGCCTGAGCCCTAATTAATACAGCTGCATCGCCACACAGACAGAACTTTAAAGAGTCCATTACTGTCGTTGACCCAGCTAGCTGCTTTCCCCGCAGTGGCGCCAGCACTCTGAGAAGTTTAGAATGTCAAATAGTTTTGTAAATGGGCTTTTTTCTTCATTTTCAAAAAAAAAAAAAAAAAAACTGAAGCAAAACTGAAGATGCAGAGATAAGTCCCACCGTCCGGCAGCTCCCACTTTAAGCTCAGCACATATTATATGCCTGTGGCCTTTAAAATGGCCTCTGTAGGCATGCATGCACACTTTCTAATCTCTTTACTGAAATTCACTCTGAGGAATGTCTCCGTGGGTGAGGTACCTGGTCCTCTGAACTCTGCCATTTGTAGATGGCAGCCATTTGGAGCAATGGATAGGATATTGCTGTCTCCCCAAGGCCACTCGAAGGAAAACCTCTGGTTGGTACTGGAACACTGTTGTCTCATATTTGGCTCCCTGACAAAGAGCTGAAGGTTTTTACTTTTCCCTGCTGGACAATGCGAACCAGCACAGATTAGCTGTAGAACGTGTTTGTAGCATGGCCAGGTCTCGGCTTAGTGGTAGATGGACCTCAGTCTCGGATCCATGAGAAGTCAGCTAAGAACTCCTCCAGGGATCGAATCGAAAGCTTGGAAGCAGGCTACTGCTGAGTCTCACCTGAGTTTATTTTGTGTGCAACGTGCATATGCGTGAATGTTTGTGTGTATGTGTACATGTACTTGTGTGCACATGTATGTGAGAGTCGGAGGTTAACTTTGGGCATCACGCCCTTTCAATTTATCTAAGGTCTCTCTCTAGCCTGGAGCTAACCAGTTGTGCTGATGAGCAAGGCCCAGGGATCTGCTTGTCTTCATCTTCCCAGAGCTGGGATTGAAGGCAAACACTACTGTGCCTGGCTTTTGTCAGGTGGGTTCTGGGACTAGGACTCTGGTCCTCACGTTTGCAAGGCAAGTGGTCCACTGACTGAGCCTCTCTCCAGCCTCATATTTTTTTTTCAAATATATTACACATAGTTTTGAAATTTCACCATTTCTGTCCGTCTCTCCAATGCCGGAATCTTCCTCTGATGATCGGAAGAGAGGAGTCTGGACAACCAGATTAGTCATGTGGCCTGGAAACCCACAGAGCAGTCTTTGACACACTCGCATTACAGATAAACAAGAAAGTAAGTGGAGGCCTCTGGGTGTGTGTGCCTATGTTGGGTGTGCATGCTCCAAGTGTGTGCATGAAAGGCAAAAGTCAGCCTTAGGTGCTCCCTCTTCTATTGATCTCTTCCTTACTTATTGAGACAAGTTTCTCACTGATCCTGGATCATCTGATTGGCTGCCAGGGAGTCCCTAGGATCTGTCTGCCTGACTCCTCGGCACTGGAATTACAGGGTCCTGCTACCTTATCTAGTTTCTTCACCAGCTATCATAATTAGCTTCTTACCTGGGTACTGGGACTCTGAGCTCAGGTCATCATGCCTGAACATTGAGCATTTTCCCACCAGTCCTCCCCAGCTCCCCTGCCTCATGAGTACAGTTCTAAAAGGTCATTATTAGTGGATCATTTACTTTCAAGGTAAAATTATGTATTTTTTTTTCCAGACTGATAGCTGTCATCCTAGCACTCAGGAGACTGATGCCAGAAGATCTTGAGTTCAGAGACAGCCTGGTCTACACTGGAGGTCTCAATCAAAAAATAAAAACAGTAAAGAATAAAATCGTGTGTGTGTGTGTGTGTGTGTGTGTGTGTGTGTGTGTGTGTGTTTGACACAGCATCTCATATACTCCAAGCTGGCCTTGAATTTACTCTATAATGAAAGACGTTGGAACCTTTGAGTCTCTTGCCTTCACCTCCAAAGTCTGGAATTATAGGTGTAAGACACAATGCCTTGTTTAGTTTGCTCATTTTGAAGAGATTTGTTTTTATTTTTTTAATTGGATATTTTTAAACTTACATTTCAAATGTTATCCCATTTCCCAGTTTCCTGTCCATATACCTCTTATCCCATCCCTCTCCCCCTTTTTCTATGAGGGTGTTCCCCGACCCATCCACCCACCCCTTCCCCCCTCCCCACCCTGACATTCCCCTACACTGAGGATTCCAGCTTTGGCAGGACCAAGGACTTCTCCTATTGGTGCCCAACAAGGTCATCCTCTGCTACATATGCAGCTGGAGCCATAGGTCTGTCCATGTGTATTCTTTGGATGATGATTTAGTCCCTGGGAGCTCTGGTTGGTTCAATTTTAAACTGTAGCTTGAGTGGTCCTGACTGCTAAAGTCATCCTTCTACTGTCAGATTCCTCTTTAGAACTGCATCCTTCTGCCTCTAACTCAGTGTGTGTGTGTGTGTGTGTGTGTGTGTGTGTGTGTGTGTGTGTGTGTGTGTGTGTGTGTGTTGGGGATATGGTGTGTGGTGGTGTGTGTGTGTTTGTGTGTGTGTGTGTTGGGGGATATGGTGTGTGGTGGTGTGTGTGTGTGTGTGTGTTGGGTGTGGTGTGTGTGGTGTGTGTGTGTGTGTGGTGTGTGTGGTGTGTGTATGTGTGTGTTTATATGTATGTGTATATGTGTTTGTTGGGAGTGGTGTGTGTGGTTTGTGTGTATGAGCCTGTGTGGTGGGTGTGTGTGTGTGTGTTGGGTGTGGTGTGTGGTATGTGGTGTGTGTGTGTTGGGTGTGGTGTGGTGTGTGTGTTGTTTTTTTGTTTGTGTGAGGGCGCGTGTGTGTGTGTGTATGGTGTGTGTGTCTGTGTGTGAATGGCGTTTGTGTGTGTGTCTGTGTATGTGGTGTGTGTGTGTGTTGTGTGGTGTGTGTGTGTGTATGTGTGTTGGGGGTGTGGTGTGGTGTGTGTGTGTGTGTGTGTGTGTGTGTGTGTGTGGGATATGGGTGTGTGTATGTGTGGTGAGTGTGTGTTTGTGTGTGTGTGTGTTGGGTGTGGTGTGGTGTGGTGTGTGTGTGTGTATGTTGGGGGTGTGGTGTGTGTGTTAGGGGGTGTGGTGTGTGTGTGTGGTGTGTGGTGTGTGTGTGTGTGTGTATGTGTTGGGGGATGTGGTGTATGTGTGTGTGTGTATGTGTGTGGGGGTGTGTATCTGCCTCTAGTGATGAATCTTAAGAACACTAAAATTTAAAGTCTAGCACCTGTAATCTTCATACATGTATTCATGTGTACATACACTCATGGGTTCATGAATACACACACACACACACACACACACACGCACACGCACACGCACGTAAACATACCATAAAGTTCCTTGAGATTAGTCTCCAGTTTGATTTGCACTCAGACTGCACAATGCCATCACAATCCATGAGTAAATTCTTTTAGAGGAATTAGCACAATAGAGCAAACCCTGCTTCCTGTAGAATATTCTATACCAAGCAGACTCTAACTGTCCCCGGCATTGCTCCTGCTCCTTCAATTTTCCTTTTCTCACAGGAAAAAAATTGCAAACTGTTAAACATCGTTCCCTCCCATGTATTGGAAAATAACAGCTACAAAAGAAATCTTTGGCTGGTTGAAGAGACTGGATGTGTCCTGTGATGCTATTATTCAGATATAAGAATGAAAACCACATATGTGTGTGTGTGTGTGTGAAAGAGAGACGGAGCGCAACCGTGGCCACGTGGCCACGTGATAATAACTGGTAAACAGAAAGTATTTAGCATAATTATCTTCCAACTGTTCAGTAGATTTAAATAAAAAGCTTGGAAAAGCAGTTCTCTCTGTGTGTTTTATTTCCTGCTCTCTCTCTCTCTCTCTCTCTCTCTCTCTCTCTCTCTCTCCCCACGTTCCACACTCATCCCCATGTCCCCACCTCCCAGATGGCAGTGACCAGTACTCACCAGCCACTCCAGACCACCTGTCACCACCAAAAGACCAGAGGGTGTCACACTCCTCATGGTTTCCTCACAAGCAGTAGAAGCAGGTGAGGAGTCCCAGACCCAGCTCCTCCCAAGATGATACTTTCTGTTCTCATTCTTTGATCTCTCCATCTGGACGTCCAATCTCTTCAAAGACCTTTTTTTTGTAGCTGTTATTTTCCAGTACATGAGGAAAGATTTTTAACAGTTTCTCTTTTTTCTGTAAGAGCAGGAAATCTGTAGGCAGAAGAGCTAGAACCTTCTTGGTACACCAGGTAAGATTTTCTACCTTGCAATCTGACTACTGATTCATTTCTAAGGAGCAGGTCTATAAGAAAACACATAGCAGCCTGCAGGAACTGGGGGGTGGGGGTGGGGAGCTGGGGAAGTAAATTCTGCAGATGGTTCCAGATGGCCCAGGCAAACTCGTGGATATTATTTACCAGTCCACCTATTCATTACTGGAAGTTCTGCTCTTCCTCTGTTATGTAGTCATTTCCCCTAAGTGAAACATTCTGCACTGGAGAGAGAAAGAAAGAGGAGAAAGACAGCACCCAGGAAGTTAAGGAACCTCACAAGGCTCAGGAAACTCAAAAGGCTGAACATTCACAGCCCCTCTCCAAGGCCAACTTCAGGGGAGGAGAGTCTCTGGTGGAACTGCCTGCTATGTAGAGGTGTTCTAGGGGTGCAGCTTTCCTGAGCTACCATTTGTCTTTACTGTAGTTGGCTTTTTACCCCAAGCTCCTGTCAATAGCCCCCCAAAACTCATTGGTTCACCAAGTTGGACTCTAATGGAATTGTTCCTTTGGTCTATTGTTGGCACGCTATCTGTCATGAATATGTTTGTTTGTGTCTTAGTCATACGGCATAATGTAGCCACTATGTAGTAGCAAGTTTTTATCTCTAGAATAGCTCATAAAACCTTGGTAGAAAATGGCTTGATGTAAACCTTCTCTAAAGTGTTTTTAACTGACACATATACATTCAAAAACTGCACGTGTTAATGGAGCCCAGGTGATAGTTTGACACACGGTATTACTTCTATCTCCTCAAACACTCATTACCTCTTTATGGTAGAAGCGATAAGAAACCTTCTTTAGGCTTTTGGGAAGAGCACATCACATCTAGAGCTCCTTAGATGTGCAGAATATACAAGAAGTCCTTACTCCTTCCCAATTATGTCTTAGTGCCTGTGCTGGCTCATTTTAATGCAACTTGAAACAAGCTAGAGTCATCTGAGAGAACGGGACTTCAAACAAAAAATTGCCTCCTTAAGAACAGTCTGTGGACAAGCATATGGAGCATTTCCTTAATGAGCGATTGGTGGGAAAGGACCCAGGCCATTGTAGGTGGTGCCAATCCTGGGTTGGTGGCCCTGGGTGCTGTAACAAAGCAGGCTGAGCAGGCCAGAGGGAGCAAGCCAGTAAGCAAAATTCCTGTATGTGGGTCAATTCCTGGCTCTAGGGTCCTGCCTTGTTTAAGTTCCTGTCCTGACTTTTTAAATGATGAACAGTGAGCCAAATAAACCCTTTTCTCCCTAATTTGCTTTGACCATGGCATTTTATCATAATAATAATGGCCCTGACTAGGACAAATGCCCTTGGCCAACCTCTTCCCACCTCTTCATCACCAGCCTCTGGAAACCGCCACTCTATACTCAACCCCACAAGAATAACTGTCTCAGATTCATGTATGTATGGCATCATGAGCTATCTGTCTTGTGCCTGGCTTTCTGTCTGGCTTATTTTGCTTAACATAATTACATTCCATTCACATTGCTGCAGATGGTAGGGCATGAGACTTTTCATGACTGGATAGTACTCTTTATGTATAGGTAACACACTTCCTTTAGTCATTCATATGTTGTTGGCCATGGAAGTTGAATAGACTACTCCTTTGTTATCCAGAGAGAGAATTTTTGTATGTTTTTGTATGGATACGCATATGCACAAATACCACAGTGTGTTTATGGAGCTCGGAGATCAACATACAACAATGGTTTCTCTCTGTCCACCATGTACATTCCAGGGATTGAACTCAGGTCACCGGGCCTCACAGAGGGTGCTTAAGTCACTGAGCCAACTCTCCATCTATCAAAGGAAAAATTTAACTATATTCCAGGAAGCCTCTTAGCTTTAGCATCTGCCTATGAGGTTCCCAATTCCCTTGAAGTATAATACTGTAAAGAGATCAAGAAGCCTAAAGTACTCCAACTCAAGCAGAAAGGTGAGATACTGGGGCCCATAGCCAATCTGCCTATGAATAAAGCAGGCCGTAGAACTTTGTAGTTTATTGTCAGGAAGCAAATCCTTCTAACTATGATAAGTGTTGTTGTGTTTAAATGTTCTTAAACGATGTGTGCACCAAAACCTCAGTGTAAAAACACAGGGAAGGAGGATTCGAGAAGAGAGTCGGGGTGGGCCAAGGCCAAGAATTAAGCTGTGACAGAAAAAGCTAGAAGAGATGGAGGATCCGGACAGGACTGACACCCTCTTAGCTGGACTTGGCAGGGAGCACTGTTTTATTTCTTAGTGGAAATGAATTAGAAGTATCAGGAACTACCAGTGGCAGGCTGAATAGCTGTCACTCAGAGGTATCCCAGTCTTAAAAGGTGAAAATTGATTTTTCATCACCCACCAAGATGCTATGAAAATAGGGTTGAAGAGCTTAAGATGGTCACCCGTTGCTAAATTGTCTCAGTGGGCTGGGGATGCAGACAAGAGTCCATAGGAGAGCCAAGCAAGACTGTTAATATATGTGACCACAGCCAGGGCAGTCGCAAGTCTATCCTGGAGAAGAAACCATACTGATGACACCTCAGTTTGAGATTTCTAACCTGCAGAATGATAACAAACTATAGGGGAGTCTTGCTTATGGGACTTCTTCCATGGTTTACTCAGAAACCTTTCTTCTACAGTAGATCCACCTGCCTAGGAATGGTACCGCCCACAGTGGTAGGCCCTCCTACATCAACTATCAATAAAAGGATTGGCCGTAGGCCAATCTGATCTAGGCAATTCTTCAACTGGCTTTCCTCCTTTCCAGGTTACTCTTATTTGGGTCAAGTTGATAAAAACTAACCAGCATATCCCCCTCCCTCCAATCACTGAATCAGATTGTGTATCAGACACCAGCTTTATAATGTGTGTTGGGTTATTCAAGATGGAGGAGGAGGCACTTGAGTAAGTAACACAATCCCCCTTCAAGCGGAGTTTATTTCAATGTGTCTAGTCAAGAACAGAGTTGACATTTATGGAACAAAATTAAGAGGCAAATTTAGGGGTCACAACCAGTTCAAGGAGAGATGAATGGTTTCATGTGGCTCCCCAAGAACTGTGATCAAAGAGTGTCCTGAAGACAGCAGGATCGTGACAGATGGTCTAGAGATAAAGAATGTGCCACAGGTGGGAGGAGCAAAGACATCTGGAGCCTGCTCAGAAAAGGGTGAGTGCTGCTGAGGTAGAGAGGACTCAGAGGACATATGCATACATATCCACTCTATTCCACAGTCGAATGCAATTTCCCTTCAGGATGATTCAAATTTTGTCTTCATGGAAGCCAAAAAGGAAAAGTTGCCTAGCATATCTCTTCCTGGGCACAATCAAAACACAACTACAGGTTTGACCCTATGAAAATATAAGATTGCCTTGCTTTTTTCATAATAAAAGCCAGATAGCTGCCACCATCAGAAGAATCTGGACGCTTTCTGCCTCCTCTCCCTTCCATGTTAAGAACCAAACCCAAGGCCTTGAGCTTGCTAGGCAAGTATTGTTCTACCACTGAGTTAAATACCCATCCCTGGAAGAATCTGGATGTGATGTCTCTGGGTGGGTGAAGGCTTCCTGCACCCCATGGAGAAAACTCTACAGATGCAGAGAACCAGCTTGCTAGAGCTCTCATGAAGAAAGCCAGGGAAATGTGGGTATACTCTAGAAACTCTTGATCATGATGGTCTGGGTCAGACAGACACAATCATATACCAAGGAACTCTCCATGAAGTGAGCAGTTCAGTGCTAGTGACCAGAGATCAGCCAAGGCCCCTAGGGACCTGGTAAGACAAATGCTAGCAAAGGACAATCCTAAGGTTAACACGAGGCCCTCAGACCAGCAGAGCATGAGAGAATTACAAAATGTATCCATGAACCAGAAGAAAGGAGCAGGACTGGGGAGATAGTCTCTAAAGTGTTTGCTGCACGAGAATAAGGACCCCAGTTCAGATCTCCAGCACTCATAAAGAACCTGGCATCTCAGTCTGTAGTCTCAGTGCTGTGGAGGTAAAAGTCAGAAGACACAGGGGTTTGCTGGCTATCTAGTCTAGCCAAATCAACAAGTTCCAAATAGCCTGTCTCAAACAATAAGGTAGAAAGGTATTAAGAAAGACACCTGCTGTTAATCTCTGGTCTTCACATATCGCACACACACACACACACACACACACACACACACACACACACACACACACACACACACACACGCAAAGATGATTTTAAGAAAGAGGCAGGAATCTCAGGGTTCATGCAATGGAAGATACTATCATTGCATACTCCAGGGAGCCAGCATGCTTTGAGTCCTCCATCCCAAAGAGAAACAGTCTCTACCAGACAGTACAAGGCCACTCTTCCAGGTGATGGCAGCCTCCTCCTAATCATAGATGTTATGCTGAGGGATTGACGAGCTCTCCTTCTGCCTCTGCCTGCTATTTAAAAGGAGAGCTGAGCTCTTAAGACTACTCAAGTCGCCAAGAGATGCGCGTGCTTAGGGAGATGACAGTGCATCTATGACTTTTGTACAGAGAGCCAAAAGGCCATGTCCATTTTGACTGTTTGGTAGGTTAGTGTACCCTCATTAATGCACATACCAAAATGCTGTCATTATCCTCATACTCCAGGGAAACCCTGGTTGTCACCATCATGTTTTCACACAGATGATAACAGTCACCTGATTCTGGAATGTCTACCAAAGGACACTGGGGGAAATCTTTCCTACCAAAAACTATGCATAGACTCTGCAGTACACATATACTGCCTTAAGTATACTGTAGTGTATGTATATACTATAGAGGGTATTACATTCTCAAGAGAAACCCCTTGGCCATGCATCTCACATTCAGTCCTCAGTAAAAAGTCCCTCTCCTACCTAGCTTCTTGTCACATATCATTTTTCAATCATGTCCTTTAACATGACAGTACTGTAGTCTAGAAGAAAGTTGGGTGGGTGTAAGGGAGATTTGGTCCCCTAAAGTTGAAAATGTGACCCAGGACCCTGCGTCTGGCTACATTCTTAGAAATATCAAATTCAATTCACTGAGATCAATGGGCATCCTTCCTTTCCAGACCTCTTCAGCTCCAATCTGTCTTCACACCAGGGCAACTTAATGTGATCAAAGAGTAAAAGGGGCAAGGCTGGGGGCTGGGATGTGGTTTTGAGGGAAAAAGCTTTCTTTACATGTGTAAAGCTCTGGGTCTCCCAGCACTAGAAACATAGCACTGAACATTGGCTTCTTGGATCCTTAGGGCACGGGTGGGCCAGGGGTAGCTGAGACTAGAATCTGGGGGTCTGTCTACCTCAGTGGACATCAGAGGGGATGGCACAACAACACCCCAGGTGGCTGACCTCAGGAGGTTGTGTCTCCCACGTTGTCAGGAAGATAGGCAGGCAGCTGCTCAGGGCATATTTGTGTTATGTAAATACCATATACATACCCTGCACTCTGAGAGCAGTCTGGCCATCTGCCACACATACAGCGTGGGCCTGAGCTGTTCAGTCAGCATCACAGATGGAGACGGGGCCAGCACCATGTGCTGTGCCCCCTTTGCACACTCAGGCATGAAGAGATCTCAGAATCTGAGCCTTATCTGTCTTCTAGTGTCTTATCACAACAACAACAACAACAACAACAACAACAACAACAACACCTTTTAAATTTATGTTGTCGAATCCAGATGTCCCTTTCTTTATCTTGCTCAAAGCTTTTCCATGAACTCAACCAATAAGTCTCCATCTCTGATCATCGATGAAAGAGTTCTTTCTCCAGACCTTGGAGACAAAGGTGGATGGCCTCATGTATGTGCCTGGATGTTCACAGTTCTTCTCTCTCAAAGTTTCATTGCCTTAGAATTCCTATTCTCTGGGGTCTCACCAGGGTTGCCTTGTTTCCATAAAGTCATAGCTGTCATAGTTACAATGAAGACTTTGCATGCTGTTTCCATTCACACAGGCCCCTGAAGGCAAAATGTCACCCAACTCCTATCTCAGATCCACAGAGACATTTCTGTGGAAGATGGACCAAGTGTGATTCCTGTAGGAACACCTCCACACAAAGGAGCCTTCTCTACCTGGTTCTTATATCCCACTGGAGATTAAAAACCTAAAGTTTAAACACATTCGCTATTTTAGTTTTTATTCATTTTGTATGTTGGAAATGAGACGATAACTTGGAGTTGGGTCTTTCCTTCACCATGTGGGACATAGGGATTGAATTCAGCTGACCAGGTTTGGCTGCAAGCACCTTTACTTACAGAGCCATCTAGCCTGCCCTAGTCTGTGTATGTTTCTAGGCACTTAGTGGGTCTCTCTCACCATCACTGCAGTTCCCTTCTCCAGCCAAGGGAGAACCCAGAGAGGTGAACTTGGGAGAAGACGGGGAGGCAGGCCAACTCCCTGAGAGATGGCCTGGGATGAGGACTCAAGTTGTAATGCTCCAACCATGATGAACAAACAGGAAATCTGATGATTGAAAAATGACAATGATTCAGAGGTCCTCTAAGGGAAAGCAAGATCCTAGGATCTGTTTGGAGGTTTCCCATGGAAGGTTGACCTCTTGGTATCTCTTCAGAGGTACTCTAAGCAAAGGCTAGCCCCCTGGCATCTCTTCATGCTACTTTTTCCAAGCCAAAATGTGCCTACCTCTAAGTCTTCTTCTTGGTATCTACTTTAACAAGTAATATACCAATTGTCCCAGAAAATACTCTTATCAAAGTGTCAAGGTTCAGCTGCTTGGAAAAGGTTGGATACTTTTCTCAGTATCTTAGCACTCTAAGGTTTGTCCAAACAGAAGTGCAGGTCTGTGAGCTAGCCAAGAAAAGGACTACTTATGAGACCAGATGGGCATCAACCACTCTTTTTTCCTTTCCTTCCTTCCTTCCTTTCTTCCTTCCTCCCTTCCTTCCTTCCTTCTCAGGATTTGAGTTTCTTATTAGTCTGTGATGACTAGGCTTGGATGTCTGGCCAGTAAGGCCTAGGTATCTCTACCTCACCAACACTAAGATTACAAGTGGACACCATCACCCTTGGCTTTTTCACATGGGTTCTGCAACTTGTGTTTGCAAGGCAAACACTTCCCCCAACTGATCCGTCTCCATGGCCACAACTCTTAATCAGTCTTGAACAATGGAATGGGTGTCTCCAAATTGCTTTGTCTTCAGATCATATCAGTCTCCATTAAAGCTGGGAATGGTAAGACTTAAAGAAGAGACTCTGAGAAAGCAGACAGCAAGTATTAAGACCACATCCCTTAACCCTCCCGGACACCATATTCCCTGACCTTCCCAGCCACCAGCATGAACTAGATCACATCCCCTAATCCTCCCACCTACCAGCATGTAGGTATGCTACATGTCCAAGACTGAATCCATCTTGCTGAGTCAGCTTACTCTGACCTTTGACAGGGAAATGTTTATAGACAGAGCACAGAGCTGTTGTGCACTGCCCAACCAGGCCAATGTATCAGAGCTGCTAAGAACCATGACCACATTGTATAGATTGTTGCTCCAGGAATATTTTCAGGGGCTTCTCCAGACACTAGGGACTGAGATGGCTTTAACTTACACACTTTCCTACACACAAGTTCCATCAGTTTTGCTCTTTGAAAGTTATGAAACTAAGGGCCAGCTTCCTTGAGCAACTAGTGCTGGATGATAATCTCTGTTTCCATACTGAAGGGAGGACAGACAACCCTTAAAGTCACTACAGAGCCGAAACTGACCTTGAACTCAAAAACTCAGAAGGCTGCCTCCCTCTCCCAGGTACTGGGATTATAGGCATATGCCATCATGTGAGGTTTTTCTGGGTGCGTCTTGAACCTAAATAGCTGGCATCTTTTCAACCATCAGCTCTGCTATAATGCTGCCTGGAATACACACACACACACACACGCGCAGACACACACACACACACACACACACACACACACAGAGGGGGAGGAGGAAAAGGAGAGGGAGAGGGAGGGGGAGGGGGAGGGAGAGAGGGAGAGGGAGAGAGAAACAACGGAGCAATGAAGACCAACTTCCCAAATACACCAAGGAGAAGCTTTTATATCTAATCTACTTAAAGAGATGAGGGGTCTGAAGGATGTATATGCCCTGTTCCCACCATGGCTGGGCCTTTTTGATTTTATCTTCTTTATTTTTGAGAAGATGAAGTGAAAGCTCAGTCAGTAAGAACTTGCTGTTCAGACACAAGGATCTGAACTTAATCTTCTGAACCCAGTTAAAAACTTTCAGCTTGTCCTGGAGAAGCTGACTTAATTCTCCTTGGCCAGGGAGCCCAGCCTATCAGCAAGCCCAGACCAGTGAGAGACCATGGAGAATAAGACTGGACAATACCTGATGAACATTATATAAGGTTAGCCTCTGGCCTCCAAACACAAATGCACACGTGTGACCCCCCCCACACACATTTTTCTTTATCATTTAGTGAACATGGTCTATGTACTTAGGATGTGTACAGTACTTATTGTAAAAACTAACACATCTGTCTTGTTAAACTTCTGGTCCTCTCTTTATGGTAAGTCCATCCAAAAAAAAATCTTCTCTTCTGGCCATTCTGAGAGACCTAATTCCAGGTTTTGAACGTCTTCTTTGACACCTCCTGAGGTCATTCCAGCTAATGTCTATTGAGCGGATTCTCTGATTCACTGAGAATTGGCAGAGTGGGAATTACAGGCCCTAGAAGGAAATAGATTTTTCCACCCCTTTATTTTGCTGAAACTGTTTCCTCTCACAGTGTGAGTGGAATTTTAAGATGACATCTGAAACCCAGCTGGAAAATGGTATAAATTCAGTAGCTTGAATTTCTTCCTTCAGGATACCATGCCAAAGGCTGAGGGAGGGTGCAGAGGCTAGGCAAGGGATAGGCTCTTATCGGGCTTGAGTGTGGACATGGAGGAGAGGAAAAATGGAGACCTCAGTGTAGCTGTAAGTCAGCCCTGGGTGTCTGTGGACTAAGAGACCCCTGCTTGTCAGTGTGATGTCTGGGGCAGTAGAAGTGGTTTTTTTGTTTCTGATGCTTTCAGAGTGTTTTGTTTAAAGTGTGTGGGGGCCAGGGAACAACCCAGGAAGCCAAGGTCAACAATGAAAAGGATTTTGAATTTACAAAGTTAGCATTCTTCCTACCTCAAGGGGGCATCCCCTACACCTAAGATTGCCTGTAGGTTGGCATTATTCCTGAGAGAAGTCATATAAAAACAACAGTTCAGGGCACCCACTGTTCTAGGAAAATTTGAACAAATACTTTGTTTGGCTTCACAGATTAGAGCACCAGGTACCATGTTCTGAAGTGGGTGGCGGTCGGTGTGAGCCAGGAGGGAGGGACTGGTTGCCCATTTAACCCCAGAACTCCACTCCATACAATGGTTACGCCACTAATGGGTCCTTCCTCCTCAAATAAACTTCTCTGGAGACTCGCTCACTAACACGCCCAGAGGTGTATTTCCATGGAGATTCTAACAGTCAAGATGAGCCAGCACAAAACTAGTAACAAATGTGTGAGTGACTGTGGACTCGAGGTTCTAACTGCTATGAGATGGAGAAAAGCCAGGGGCAGGACAAACTCCAGAGCATTTGGATGGAGTGTGGGGTGGGTGTTGAGGGTGGAGGAGGAGTGTTGCTGTGACCACTCTAGGCCTTCAAAACAGAGCCATGTCTAAACAATACAGAAATGAGCACAGCAGCAAATGCATATGTGCTTGTAGCTGATACTTCTCTTTCTACATCCACACATATTCTGTCTCTGACTAGTCGGGCTGAGGAGGCAACACACAACGGGGACACCCTGCATCATATCTGGGACTAAATTTAAAAAATCAAAGTGAAGGAAGTGAGAACAAGCACAAACATTTCAAGTCCCTCCCACACAAACAAGCCCCTCCCACACAAGCCCATCCCACACAAGCCCCTCCCACACAAGCCCCTCCTACACAAGGTGCCCCCACACAAGCCCCTCCCACACAAGCCCCTCCCACACAAGGCGCCCCCCACCCCACCCCACCCCACCCCAGGCCATCCCTGCCGGAATGGCTTCCCACTGCCTTCAGTCAGATACTCTGTTTCTGCAATAAGGCAAGGAGCTAATGTATCAAGGCGAGCCAGCAAATGTCCCATGAAACATTTTTAGCACCCGCCTGCTCCACAGTTCAGCTTCCACACTTCCCTGCTGGAGCCCTCTCAACAAACAATGGAGGACACAGCTATATGTGGGCTGTGTGTGTGTTTGCAAAAATCCCTAGAAGATTCTGTAAAACTTTTGGCTTAGAACCACTCTCTAGAAAGCCACACTGTGTATTAATTTACAACATCCTTATAGAATTTACCCTCCTTACAGATTCTTTGCAATGAAGATTTGAAACAATCTCAAAATTACAGGAAAACTGAAGTTATAGTGCTTATCTTTGTGAGAATTCTTTGAGACCAAGTAAGTCGTGAGCCACATCTTCCATGATTTCTGACATATTAGTTTGTTTCCTACAAAGAAGACCCATGGTTAGCATTTTAACTTGTGTTTCCCGTATCTCCTGCATTGACAATATGCTCATCAAAACTATGATTTAAAAATGATATGTTTCTAATTGTGTGTGGTGGTATATGGAGTCACAGGTTTAGAAGGCCAGGGCAGAGGGATTGGAAATTCGAGGCTAGCCTGGGCTACAAAATAAGAACCTAAGAGGCCAGGGCAGAGGGATTGGGAATTTGAGGTTAGCTTAGGCTATGAAATAAGAACCTGTGTCCAAAAGAAAGGAAGGGAAGGGAGGAAGAAGAAAGAGGGGAGGAGGAAGGAAAGAAGGAAGGAAAAAAGGAAGGAAGGAAGGAAGGAAAAAAGGAAGGAAGGAAGGAAGGACAGACATGAAAAGTGAAAGAAAATAAACAGTTTCGATTCTCCAATCCAATCTCATCCCCTTCCTAGCCTTGTCTAGGACAAGGCTATATAACACAAACACAACTACATTCACATGTAGCTGTCATGCTACCTTAGCCTCTCCCCTGGATGTGTTCCTCCATTACTGCTTGACTTTCAGGACCATAATCCTCTGGACTATGGTGAACCAGCTAAGCCTGGGACATCTCTCAGCATGGGTTGAACAAGTCCCCATGGTTAGATTTTGATCATGCCTTTGGCAGAACATGACAGAGGTTGCTCTGGATCATAGAACATCCTACCAAGATCTATGCACTCCCACGGTCCTGTTAATGGTGAGGCTCACCACTGGCTTGATGGAGGCATCTGCCAGTGTCTCTGACATTTCTCGGATTCTCTTACCCTTAGTAGTCAATTAACATTTTGAGCCGAATAATTAGAAGTTGTATAAATATCTTCTCACTCTATAAACATCTGTGTTAGTAACTTTTCCTGCTGTGACAAGATACCTGGCAAACATAGTTGAAGGAAGGAAGGAAGGAAAGAAGGAAGGAAGGAAGGGAGGAAGGGAGGAAGGGAGGAAGGAAGGAAGGAAGGAAGGTGGAAAGGCTTCTTTTGACTCACAATTTGAGGGTGTGGTGCATTGGGACAGATAACTCTTGGCAGCAGGAGTGTGAATAGCTAGTCACCATGCGTTCAGTCAGGAAGCAGCAAGAGAAAGGGATGCTTTCTCCTTTGTGTCCCATCCAGGGTCCCAGCCCATGGGATGGTGCTGCCCACACTTAGCAAGGATCTTCTCACACCCATTAATCCAGTCCAGATAATCCTTCATAGGCATATCCGGAGGATTGTCTCATCATCGATTCTAGATCAGTGTTAGCCATCATGCCTGGTCAGCACATCAGGACGGTGGCTTTAATTTTAAACATTACATCTGCAGATGTAGTAAACACCAGCAGCTGTCGTTACCGTATGTCAAAGGCCGGGATCTGTGCTGTAAGTTGCTGTCTGAGATCTTCCGAGTGGCCCAATACTTTGTTATAAGTACAGGAGTTAGAAGTACTTCCTGAGGGACAGCAACCTGCAGATGGAGCATGCTCACTCAGCTGGAATGGACTTTTTCTCCCTCTCTCCAGGTTTAGGGAAGCCCCCAGAGGGTACTTCTCAAACTCACCATCTCCCAGTTTCTTCCCTCTGAGATTACTTACATGTACCGCCGTGTCCAGTACAAATGCAAAATGTTCAGATTTATTTTTAAAAATGAATGTAGGAGCTAGGTCAGTAACGTGTTTGCCTTAGAAGCATGAGGACCCTGAGGCAGAACTCACATGCAAAACAATAACAAACAGACAAACAAGCAAAAAAGTGTGCAGCGGTGAACCCATGCAATCTAAGCACTGGGAAGACAAAGACGGGCGGATCCCTGGAGTTCATTGGTCTCCCAGTTTGGGACGTTTGCAGAGCTCTGGATTCAGTAAGAGACTCTGTCTAAACAATGAGGTGGATGGGGCCTAAGAAATAACATCCAAAGCTGTCCTCTGACCTCCACATGTACACCACACACACACACACACACACACACACACACACACTCATACACACACACCACATACATACATACATACATACATACATACATACATACATGTGCCTACACGAAATAGACTTGTTTTCAACAGTTAGATTGCTGAATAACAAAGTCTGCCATCTTGACAGACAGTCTGGAAAGTCTGCCAACCCCCTTGCCAAGAAAGGCCTCATGGAAGAGTCTGGATGGATAGTCAGCATCTTGAGGATCAGAAGGAGGTACCCCATCCTACACAGAGCACTTTCGAATGGAACGGTCACTGCAGCGTTTGGACGGGACAGCCCCGTCTCATCCTGGGAAGGAAATGAGGGTGAAGCCCTGCCCTGAACATGAACCCCTATGTTATCTGCCAAGACTTGCAATGGTGGGAAAAGCAGGCAGTGACCATCCCAGCATAATATGACCTCGGTCCTGCTCTACAGACTGTGAACACAGTAGAGACATGCAATACCTGTTCAAACCTGCCTAGGTAACATTGCCTTCCGCCTAACTATAGCCATTGACTCCCCTTCCTAGCCAATATGATTAAACAAAATCCGAGGACCTCACCTTGTCTGCTTCCTGTGTGAGTACATTGGACATTCGGACACAGGATGTGTGTGGCCCCTGAGCGGTTAAAGTTCTGTTAAAATGCTTGCGGTGCCGCGAGATGACCTGTACTTACCTACACTAGTTGTTAGCAGATTTCAAGTGGTAATCCCTGTGGCTGCTTTGGTAATTGGTCTTCATTTTCAACTTGCCGGGCTTTAGAATCACCATGGAAACAGGCTTCTAGCTGTGTTTATAGGTGGGGGACTTCTCCTTAACAAGGAGGACTCTCTTTGAAAATGGGCAACAGCACCCTGTGGCTAGAGTCCCAGACTGAGTAAAAAGGACCACAGTGACCAGAACCCAGCATCTTTCTGATCCTGACTGCTGATGTAATAAGTCCAGCTGCCTGATGCCCTGTCCCCAGGACTTCTTGTCAACACAGGACACCCTCAAACCGGGAGCCAGAATGAAGCCCTTCTTCCTGAAGTTGCTTTTGTTTGAGATTTCGTCATGGTTGGAACTGGAAAATATCATCCTGAGTGAGGTAACCCAATCACAGAAAAACACACATGGTATGCACTCATTGATAAGTGGCTATTAGCCCAAATGCTTGAATTACCCTAGATGCATAGAACACATGAAACTCAAGACGGATGATCAAAATGTGAATGCTTAACTCCTTCTTTAAAAGGGGAACAAGAATACCCTTGGCAGGGAAGAGAGAGGCAAAGATTAAAACAGAGGCAGAAGGAACACCCATTCAGAGCCTGCCCCACATGTGGCCCATACATATACAGCCATCCAATTAGACAAGATGGATGAAGCAAAGAAGTGCAGGCTGACAGGAGCTGGATGTAGATCACTCCTGAGAGACACAGCCAGAATACAGCAAATACAGAGGCGAATACCAGCAGCAAACCACTGAACTAAGAATAGGACCCCCGTTGAAGGAATCAGAGAAAGAACTGGAAGAGCTTGAAGGGGCTTGAGACCCCTTATGAACAACAATGCCAAGCAACCAGAGTTTCCAGGGACTAAGCCACTACCTAAAGACTATACATGGACTGACCCTGGACTCTGACCTCATAGGTAGCAATGAATATCCTAGTAAGAGCACCAGTGGAAGGGGAAGCCCTGGGTCCTGCTAAGACTGAACCCCCAGTGAAAGTGATTGTTAGGGGGAGGGCGGCAATGAGGGGAGGATGGGGAGGGGAATACCCATATAGAAGGGGAGGGGGAGGGGTTGGGGGACGTTTGCCCAGAAACCGGGAAAGGGGAATAACACTGGAAATGTAAATAAGAAATACTCAAGTTAATAAAGAAAAAAAAAAAAGTAGCTAATGCTATTCCTATGAATTAGGTAACCTGGGTTCAGCGGCATCTCAGCCTCTGTGTTCTGTCTTGATAAATAAGCAGTTACTCTTAGCACAAGCGACGGTGCTGGAGGGACCTCCTAAGGGACCGTGGCACAGGTATAAGATTGACAGAGAAGTGGGTAGTCACATCCCTCCACCTGGAATTACTTCCATTTGTTACCCCCCAAATCTGAATAATCCAAGCCATGTGTCAGTCTTCAAATATTTAGCAAATCCCACTGTGTGTCAGGTACTTCTCTAGCTTCTGAATCTGCAGAGGTGAACACCGAACAAGCAAGAAAGGTAGAAGTTTCCTTCCTCAAAAAAAAAAAAAAAAAAAAAAAAAAAAAAAAAAATGGCCAGCAAGGATAAGATTCAGGCAAGTGTCAAGGGAGGAGAGATTGCCACCCACCGAGAACTCAGGACATGCTGGTTGCTCATAGGCAGTGATCACAATCAAAGCTCACAGCGAGTTGGAGACTCACTTCTCTCTCTCCTACTCTAACCCCATTTAGCTTTTCATCATGTTAGGTTGAATGACCACCACGAACACAACTCCTGATATCAACAGAGGAGACTTGGATAGTTCTTCCTATCAATGCTTTCCTATCAACGATTTCCTATCAATGATATAGAGGTCAGAGTCCTGACCATCATCATATCTCCAAGAGAGTGAAGACAAAAGGCAAAGTTAGGTATAGATCTAGGGTTGGTCCAGACCTGACTAAATACTGTGCAGTCTCTCCTTCCACTAGACTAGAATGAACACTAGCATCGTCTCAGTGCAAAGCTTTGAAGACCCAGCATGCAAAGCGAAGACAGACTGGGTAAGACAGACTGGGTAAAGCCAACCCACCCCAAGCTGGTCCCGGGGCCAATTAGCTGGCCAGCCTGTCTGAGTGGAACGAGGCAGCTCTCAATGAATCCCACTATTTTTATAGCAAGGCGAACTCCGAGAGTTGTCTGGGATTTATTTCAGGCCCTCTTTAGGATGGGAAAGTAAAGCCTCCCTGTTTGTACAAGCCACTACGTGTTTACAGAGAGATTCTGAGCAGACTGCCAACTGCAGAACAGGGGCTGGCCTAGTTTTGAAGAGAATCTTAATTAGTAACACCAAAAAAAAAAAAAAAAAAAAAAAATCCCATTTGGACCAAGATTCCATGTCCCTGAAGTTGTCGTCTCAATTATCCTAAGGTTTATGGATGACTCTTTATTTCTGGAACTATCTTGTGAAGATGGAGTAAAAGAATCTCAAACGATATATTTATCTCATGACATCAAAGGGGAAAATTCCAGCAACCCCCGGCTCCCACGTACAGGGGGCGAGCACATCATAGCAGTGTCCACCCTGAGGCTTGGACTCCCTTGGCAAGCCCTTCTGTCTCAGGAAAGTCAAGTTTCCTTGCTGCCACCCTGGATGGTGTTCTGAATGTCTACGTGGGCCCCCGGGTGATGCTGACATTGTTACTTTGCAGCCCATAGTTAGTGCATGGAGGGTTTAGCCAGTGCCTGCACATATCTGAAAAATCCTTACTCGAAAGTGACACCCAGGGCTTGGGGAACTGGCTCGGTAAAATACAGGGTCACTGGGACTCACAGTGAGCCTGGCTTTATTGGGGAGCTCTGGGGACAATGACAAAATGCATCTCAAAAACCAAAGCAAACGGTGCTGTGTGAATGTCAGTTTAAGATTGACCTCTGACCTCCAGATGCATTAGCTCGCGTGCATGTGACAAAAGAAGCGTGGGAAGGAAAGAAGGTTGTGGAGCTGAGAGGGACTCTTATACAGGGTTGGGGAGCAGCAATAGGAGAGAATGAAGTGCCCGGAGGAGGGGAGGCACTCACTCTGTCCCTACAGTACCTGGCTATTGAGTGGTCTTTTCCAGGCCTCAGGAGCTATACTCTGAGAAGATGTCACCTAATGTCCTTCATCTCCTCCTCCAGAGTCTCCCTGTGGCCAGCCAACTCTTTCCTGCCTTCTGCTGCAGGGTCAGAGAGTTAGTGGGTGGTTTGGATTTGCATTTGGAGCCTCAGCTTTGGCCATCTTCACTAGCTGATCTTTAAGGAGGGACCCTGTTGAGGGCTGGGTTGATGCAAAGGCTTCTCCTGAGTCTCTAATGAATAGAGAAGGAACTGGGGTGGTTCAGAGTCAGTAATAGCCTGGGGTCAGAGCCTTGGGGGAGCTGCAGCTTCAGCTCCTGAGAGCCCAACTCTTCCCACCCTAAGAGGCTATGATTATCAGTCCTGAGATATCCTGTGTTCCCTTCGTGTAACGTTGTCTGATTAGTTTCCCACTGACTTCATTCCGTTGTATGACAGCTTTCTGCTGGCACTGTCCCATTTCTCCCCTGGAAACTTTAAGATGCCATTCTTCTTAATCAGCTTGCTTAGCCTAAGACAGCTTGTGCAAGACCTCCCAGCCTCAGCTTTTCCTTGTCTTATCTCCTGGCCATCCCTCTTAGGACCCTTGTCACCGAAGGATGACCTGCTTATCCGGAACCCCCTTTGCCACCTCCAGAACGGGTTATTACAGAGACCTGAACCACTGCTTGAGACCTCCAGCTCAGTTTCTGTGCTGCCCAGGCAGCTCGGACAGTGACATCTCTGTCCGAGTTACAGAAGAGTAACCGCTGCCCCTTCGCTTCACCTTCCCTACACCTATCTATCTTAATCTGTGATAGATGTTTTGGAAATAAGGATTTTTCTTAGCAGAAGCAAAGGTTAAGATGGAAGATGAAAAATAAACTGTTAAGCACGGCTGTCTATATCCATGAGCCCAGCTCCTGGGAGGTGGAGGCAGGAGGGTCAAAGTTCAAAGTTATTGTTGGCTACGTAGTGAGTTTGAAGCCATTCCAGGCTTCATGGAAACCCTGGGTCCAAACAGCCAAGGGGGTTGGGGAGGTGTCACGGTTTATAAAGTGCCTGCTGTGCACGCATGAGAAGCAGAGTTCGATCCTCAGAGCCCGTGCGTGTTTGTGACCCCAGAACTCAGGTGAAAATGGAGGGGTGCTGGTGTGTGCTGCTCAGTCAGTTGACCTGAGTCAGTGACCTTCAGCTTGAACGAGGGAGCCTGTCTTAAAATGTGAGGTGCGGAGTGAAAGAGTGGAGAAAACACTTGAAATGAACCTGTGGCCCCCACACGCCCATACGTCTGCATGCACACACAACACTCCAACACATAGACACGTAGACACACAGACGAAGATGAACGAACGTGAAAATAAAGCACAGCTATTAACCACAAACAAAGACACGAGCTGGTAAGATGGCTTCCCCTCATATGTTCTGGGAAGGAATAACGGAATCATGTTCAGGGTCCACCTTCTGTGGGGGACGGTGAGGGACTCAGCTTTCCCACATCTTCTGGATGATAATCTGGCTGCTGGGGTCAGGGGTCACAGAAGCAAAGGTCAATGTCATCCAGTGGGCCCTCAACTGTGTCTTCCCTCAGTTTCCATGGATCTGTAGTGGGAGGAGCAGACGTGGTTGTATAGAGTGCTCGTATACATATAACATTTTGGCAATCTGTCGTTTGAGCAAATTTGTTTACTCACAGAACTCTCCAGAAGCTTCAATGAACTAGGCACAGTCTGAGGACTAAGGCTAGTACCACAGTCTGAGGTACTCAGGTATCCTTTTCATATAGATTGTTAGACAGAGGGGGGGAAGGAGGGAGGGAAAGAGGGAAAGGGAGAGGGAGAGAGAGAGGGAGAGGAGGGGGAGGGAAGGAAGGAGGGAGGGAGGGAGGAGAGAGAGAGAGAGAGAGAGAGAGAGAGAGAGAGAGAGAGAGAGAGAGATTGAGATTTAATTGTATGTGGAAGTCCCTGATGGTCTTTCAAAACATTTCCTAGGTCAAAAAATATCCACAAATGCCTCCCTGTGACCATCACCAACACTCTGTGTTTTCTCTCGCCTTGTCTTATACTTGGTGGTTCATACTGGTACAACCCAAAGATTCAGAGCATGTAGTTTATTCTGGGTCATGCTATACCAACAGGGAATCTATGACACTATGGTCTCTCCCAACTCTTACACCAGTTGTCTTTGCCTCCCACTGACCCTGAGTGAAAGCTTCGAAGATGGGCCATTTGCCTTCCGTAAACCATGAATGTCAGAGAGAGTGGAAGGGAAGGTTAGTCAAGAGTCCCTGACATTTTAGTCAACAACAGACCACATACATGGTGGTGGACCTTCAGGATTATGTTGGGACTGCGAAAGTCCCACAGTCTAGTGACATCACAGCCATCACTCACCGCTCAACGGGGTGCTCACACATGTGTGGTCAAGTTTTGAAACAATTCCACTGCACAGCCAGCTGTAAAAAGGCATTGTGCACAGGGGCGGGGAGACTGGCAGCTCAGTCAATAAAGTGCTTACCTCGCAAACTTAAAGACATGAGTCTAGTCCCCAAAACCCACATTTAAAAAGTTGGGTGTGGTGGTGCTCTGTCTTCCCAACACTGTAAGGAATGGACAGACGGATTCCTAGGGCTCACTGGAAAGCTATCAGCATGCTTCAGGTCAGTGAGAGACCCCATCTCTCACTGAGAACAAGATGAAGCCAGTGAACTGATTATTCCTGTGGTAAGACACGTGCGCTGTGAGCCTGACCACACGGATCGATCACCAGAACTCACGTAAATGTGTGGGAGAGTGACCTGACTCTACACAGTTGTCCTTTGACTTCTGTATGTGCTGTGGTACTGAAATTTCCACAAGTGCACACTGTACACACACACACACACACACACACACACACACACACACACACTGATACATGTGCGCACGTACACACACACACACACACACACACACACACACATATATATATACACATATATATGTTCAATTTAAAACAAACAAACAAGATGTATAGCACCTGAGAAATGGCATTACAGAGTAATCACTAATGTCTACACTCAGGTGCATGAACACACACATACACACAGAACATAGTGATCATGATGTGCACAGTGCCCAACACTTAACAATGACAATAATTGCTTGCTGGCTTGAGTGGGTCCTACACTAAACATTCAGTCATAATTTCCGAATGACTTCCTTCTCATATGAAAGTTTCCTGAAAAGCATTGTGCTATGTTACACCAACTGCAGACTCATACACCTTTAATTTACTGTCTCTCTTCACTGCATTGTTTTCTCTGGTGTGTGACTTGGCCATCTTATATGGTTTCCTGTTTTGTTTGTTTTTTGTAATGGCCTATTGCCCCAGGCAATACATTACATCTCTCTCCTCTCTCTCTCTCTCTCTCTCTCTCTCTCTCTCTCTCTCTCTCTCTCTGTGTGTGTGTCTCACATACACACACATACACACACACAGACACACACACACACATGCACAGAGACACACACAGAGACACACACAGAGACACACACACACACATACAAAAGACTGTGATATCAGAGTTATCGGACAATTGTGAATATAATGCTAGGATTCTTATCATGCTAAGATCCCGAGGACATATTGAAAATGTATCACAGATTAATTGTAAAACGGAACTTAAGAGTTTGAAAACAGACAGAAATGTCTATGATACATTTTATTTGCTGCCCTGAAAGAGAAGAGTAGGAAAAGAAAGAAACATTGAAGTAATAGTCCCAATGTTTTCTAGAATTACAGGTGTGAGGAGGAAGCCTTCCCTTCGCACACAAGCAGTAGAAAAAGAAATAAATTAAATAAATAAATAAATAAATAAATAAATAAATAAATAAATAAATAAAAACAAAATGAAATCAGAGAGAAAAGCTTGAGAGTAATAAGAAAAGACAATGGCTCCAGTTAGAACCAACTGCTGAATTCTCGAAAGTGTCCCAAAGAGCTGCAAAACAGTAGAAAACATCCTTCAGAAATTGGAAGAAAATGACCACTGAAATGGACATTTATAGGCAGTATGCCCACAGTCCCAATTTGTTGGTAAAGCAAAAGGGAAGAGCCAATCCCAGTACAGCATTGTCAAGGAAACCAGCAGCCGCAGTATATGGCTTGCCTCAGCAAAGGACCAGGTTCAAGGTTTCGTAAACATGTCCATTTCCAATCTGTCATTGACTTGGACTTCCATTTGACTTTGTCCAACAAATCAAGTATATTGATTAGCTATGGACAGCGCAGGATTACCAATGTGGTACCCAGGATTAAGATTCTTCCCCCATCCTGCTTCTCTATGCTAGACTACAGACTGGCAGCCTCCATGAGCTACACTTAACAGTGAGCTGCCAAAGAATTCACTTCAGATGAGAGGAAGGTGATTCCCCAGGAGGAGCAGGCTACGATACAAGAACGAATAGATGCCCAGGAAATGACTGGTCTTGTTGGAAACACACTGGCTGGAAATCCGAGTATTGACTTTTACACTGAAACAATTCCTTAACTCCCTTTAAGGAAAGCTAAGCTGAGTTAGAGGGGTTGCTCATTAAATTAGACTTTCCTTTTCCTGTGTGGCAGGAAGTGACTCTCGCTGAGGAGGGAGAAAGGGAGGGGGAGGGAGGGGGGAGGAGGGAGGGGAGAGGGAGGGGAGGGGGAGAGGGAGAGGGAGAGAGAGAATATTCCCTCTTTTAAAATAAAATGCACACAGTCTTTAATGGTTACTTTTCCATGACTACATAGAAAATAACGAAAAAACACTTGAGAAATTGTCTCTGAAAAAAAAAAAAACTACTAGAAACAAATTTAAGAATCAACTGTATTTTCTCCTCAGCATCATTAGGAAAACAGCAAAAATAAGCAAAGCTGACAGAAGCCATGGATCAGGCAGGGATCCAGCAGGGTGTGGAGCTGCAGGGCCAGTGCCTTCTTGTAAATAACTGTGTCTCAGGATAAAGGGACAGGTTATGGGAGTTCGGAAGCAATTCTTGCAAGAAAATCAGAACCGTTCCTTTGTGCCAGGCTAATTATTGAGAGAATCCAAACTAAATATCTGCCCTCATCTTCCCTTTTCCATCTCCCCTTACTAAGGTATTTAGTCTCTTTTATATGCAAACAATGTTTGGGTTCCTCCTCTCCACAGACAGCCTTCCAAGGTGTAAATTCCTGTATATGCACAGATACGCAATCATGCTATCTTCTGACTTCTACAAACCTGGGTGATTTGTGTCCCATGGAAGTGAGCTGACTTTTGACTTAAATCCACCCATTCTCCTGCAGGCAACACCACACAGGCCAACATCCTAGCTGATCTAAAACTGCACAGTGTCACTTAGCCCTGGTGACAAAGGGACCATAAGTGGTTACCTCCTTCTTTTGTACTAAAATGCTGTTCAGGATGCTCTGTGAACTCTGAACCCAGCCCTGCTGCTCTGCTCAGACACACAGGTGGCTCTCCAGGCACCATCTTACCTGGAGGTTAGAGTTTTGAGACACAGACTATCCAACGACACTGTTCAGATAGCATCCTTGCTGGAGTTCTTCAGCTGTTCTGTCTGGCCCTTGGGTTTCACTCTCACAGTCTGGCTCTCTTCCATACCTCTCCCCCAGCTCTTTACCTGCCCACCCTCCTTTCCCTCATCTCCCATGTAGGCCTGTCACTAGAATCAGGCACTCACCTCCGGTCCCCCTTTCCACCTTTGCTTGGTTTTCTCTTATGCTTATTAGTGAGGAAAAGTGTTAACATTTCTTCTAGGCTCCGCCCCACAGTTACCTGGCAGCAGCCAGGTATGCCTGACTCGGTATTAAAGGGACTGCTTGCCCCCTCCTCTCTCTCTTGCTTTCTTGCCCTCTTGCCCCTCTGTCCCTTCTCTCCCCCTTCCCCTCCCTTCTCTCTCCACGTGTTCATGGTTGGCTTCTATTCCTCCTCCTCCTCCTCTTCCTCCTCCTCCACTTCCTCCTCCTCCTCCTCCTCCTCCTCCTCTTCCTCCTCCTCCTTCTCTCTGTCTCTCTGTGTCTCTCTGTGTCTCTGTCTCTCTCTGTCTCTCTCTGTCTCTCTCTCTGTCTCTCTCTCTGTCTCTCTCTGTCTCTGTCTCTGTCTCTGTCTCTCTCTCTCTCTCTCTCTCTCTGTCTCTCTCTCTGTCTCTCTCTCTCTCTCTCTTTCTGTCTCTCTGTCTCTCTCTGTCTCTCTCTGTCTCTGTGTCTCTGTGTCTCTCTGTGTCTCTCTCTCTCTCTCTCTCTCTCTCTCTCTCTCTCTCCCCACACCCCCTACTCTGTCCCCTCTACCTCCCTCAACTCCCCTCTCCATGCCCTAAGTAAACTCTACTCTATACTGTACCATTGTGTGGCTGGTACCACAGGGGGACAGGATGCCTGTGCACGGGACCGCAGAGGCATCCCTTCCCCTATACCATACCATGCCTCCACCTAACATATCCCTGGCTTCTCTTCCTTTTTTATAAAACACAACAAGTGCGTTAGGGCGGAGGTGGGGTGGGTGTATGCACACATGGAAGCAGGTGCAATCTACCTCGTTTGAGATAAGATCTTTCACTGAGACCTGAATCTTAGCCATTAAGCTAGACTGACTGGCCAGTGAGTCCCAGGAATCCTTTTAACTGCATCTCCTCAGCACCGAGGTATCAAGTCAGCATCACTACATACAGTTTTTTTTTTTTTTAATATTATTTAATGCTGAAGGAGGCAGGAACCTAAGACCAGAGAGGGCATGACCCTGGATTGTAAGGGTAGATGCAGTAGGTAACTCCAAGGAAACAGTGTCTTCCAGACACATCAGGGTCTACACACATACAAACTCACAGAGGCTGGGCACACAGGAGACATGGGCAAGCTCAAACCAGATACAACCCCAGCACCTAGTAGAGGAAGTGGACACAAAGCCTCACCCATCACCACGCAGCTGTTCGTAATTGATACCCGCTGAAGGGAAAAGCAGATTTCTCCAATGGAGTGTGGTTGGGTGCGTCAATCGCACAGCAGGCCAGGCCCCACGCCTAGGAGTAGCTTGCAACACAAAATGAACTCTGATTTTTTTTTTGTAGGATTTTTGTTTCATTTTGTCTTGTTTAGACATGTGTTATCATGTTTCTTTTGTTTATTTGGTTCGATTTTCATTTTTAATGATCTTAGGGGTTTTTTTGAAAAGAGAAAACGAAGTCGAGTAGGTAGGGCAGTGGGAAGGATCTGGGAGGAGTTAGGAAAAGAAAAAACATGATAAAATATGTTGTGTATTTTTTAAATAACAAAAGAATAAGGATTACATAAAATAAAAAAAAATAAAGATAATTTTTCATACAATATTTTAATCATATTTTTTCTTTTCCTTCAGCTCCTTCCCAACCCCCATCCACTCAACTTCATGTTTTGTTTCTCTCTCAAATAAATTAATAGTAACGAAATCAAATCAGTCAAACTAAGATGGATGGATGGATGGTGGCATGCTTAGGTGGGTGGGTGGGTGAGGAATGGATGGATGGATAGATAGATAGATAAATACATACATAGATAGATAAAAGAAAAACAAAAGCTCAATAATACAAAAGGGGGCACGTGTGTGTGCACACACACATACACACAAACATGTAGTTCATTTCGTGTTGACCAACTACTCCAAGGCAAGGGGCCTGCCCTGCAGGGAGATCGATACACCCAGTCACAGTCCACTGGAGAAATCTGCTTTTCTCTTCAGCAGCTATCAATTGCAAATAACTTCTTGGTGATGGGTGGGACTTTGTGTCTACTTCCTCTTCTTGGTGTTGCGATTTTGTCTGGTTTGAAATTATGCAGGTCTACTGTGGACTGTCATAGAGTTCACACATGTATCAGCCCTCTAGTGTCTTGGAAGATGTTGTTATCTACCATCTCTGGCTCTTACAATCTTTCTTCCTCCTCTTCATCATAGATCCCTGAGCCATGAGAGGAGAGGTTTAATGAAGACATCCCATTTTGGACTGAATACTTCAAATTCTCTCACTCTCTGTACACTGTCCAGCTTGTGTCTCTTGGCATGTTCACAGCTTCTCATACTTAAAGGGCAAACACTCTACCAACTGAACTATCTCCTCAGCCCCAACTATTATTATTATTTTGTGGTCTGTGTACATGTTAGGCAAATGCTTTCCTACTGAGCAACATCTCTGGCTACCTTTGCTCTGGACACTTTATCCTGTCTTTCCACAAGATCCAAAGGAACTTCTGCATTCTTCAGGCAAGAGGGGAGGGTTGGGAGGAACACCCATAAGGAAGGGGAGGGGGGGGGATGTTTGCCGGAAACCGGGAAAGGGAATAACACTCGAAATGTATATAAGAAATACTCAAGTTAATAATAAAAAAAAAAAAAAAGAAAGCAATTCACAGGAGAAATGGTACCAGAAAAGTATCCCCAACATAGAAAGTCCAAATCAGCCTGACTATGGCTAGTGTGTGTGTGTGTGTGTGTGTGTGTGTGTAAGCATGCACATGTCTGTCCATGAGTGACTAGATTTAAGTATACACATATGTTTGCATGTGTAGACCCAAGGTCAGTCTCAGGTACTATCCACCTTTCTGTCTGTCTGACTCTGACACTCTCTCTCTCTCTCTCTCTCTCTCTCTCTCTCTCTCTCTCTCTCTCTCTCTCTCTCTCTCTCAGGGGCAAAGTCTCTTTCCAGGCTGGAGCTTACCAAGTGGACCAGGCTGGTTGGTCCATGAACCTTAGGGCTCTTCCGGTCTCTGTTTTTCCAGCAGTACTGAGATTCTACTCCAAACCGTCATGCCAGATCTTTCATTGGTTTCTGGGATTCAAACTTAGGTTTTCATACTTTCATTTTACCAAGAGGGCGACCTCCACAGTCCAGCAGTTCTTCTTTGGAGATAACAAATTCCAACCTTAGTCATGTAAGTTATAAGATAACTTAGTGTGAGGTTTTCAGGAATCTCAAAGAATATTCAGGAAAACCAGAGAATACAATATGACCACTGGGCTAGCAGCCCCAGAGTCAGGGCAGAGCCAGAAAACCCATAGTATTACCCTGCTGGAGCTGCTCACATCTCAGCACCAGGGCATCCTCACCATCATGTCAAGCCATCAGCTGCCTGACTCCTCTGTCCCCAAGCCACTGCCTCAAAGGTGAGACCTCAAAACAGCTTAGGAGTCCATGCCTAGGCCTCTACTGATACACATTCATCAGGAAACAGAGAGAAGGGACAAGTGATACCAGAATCTCATTTCCTAGGAAGCTAGACATTTCCTCCCTGGGGCCACAAACATCTAGGAGGCTGGACTCGAGGTGGACAAGTGCAGTGTTCACTACAGATAGCTAAACAATACACCTGTCGTTATCTGATTACACCACACATGTTAAAGGTATATTTCCAGCCTCTTAGAAAGACTTAAATTATTAGCACATGCTAACTAATAAAAAACAGCAGCATGTCTGGGAGGATGGGGCCAGCATAACATGCTCCTCTGGTATGTGTTGTGCTGGGTCCATAGGGAACACATGTCAGGACCCCTAAGTCCAAGACACCATAGTTCCCAATGTGGATTTCCTCCATCCATCCACTTTTTCCAATTTGACCATGAAAGGCTTTTTTTTTAATCATGTCTCACCTCTCATGTGATTCTTTCTAGGACCCTGATCATACTCTTAGTTAATGTATCTGCTTTTGGTACTAGGCATGGAACCCAGACTCCATTCATGTTAAGCACATAGGCTATCATTTACACACCACTCTTGTGACTGTACTCAGAAATACCCACCTCTCAGCCAGCCATGCATGATGGTAAGGCCAAAGGTATTTTAAGGAGCTGAGATATTTCAACAAGTTTAATGGTTCCAATGAGAAATATTCGCTATAGGGAGCGTGTATTTGAGCACTTCATTGGTGCAGTTTGGGGGAGGTCTTAGAACCTTTAGGAGGTGGAGTCTTACTGAAGGAAGTCATTATGGGGTAGGCTCTGAGAGTATAGAGCCTTACTCCACTTCCAGTTTGCTCTCTCCTTCCTGCTTAGAGTTGAAGATATGATCTCTCAGCCTCTCGCTCCAGTCAACCCTGTCACGGTAGACTCACCCTCTGGGGACATGAACCAAAATAAACTCTGTCTTGCATAACTGCTTTGCTCAGGCTGTTTTATCATAGCAACAGAAAGGGTAACTAATCCAATGAGTTAAATATTTATTGTACAAGTGTAAGAAACTGGGTTTGGATCCCTAGGACTCATGGGAAGAATCAACCACACATATCTGTAACACCCCCACTGGAAGGTGGAGGCAGGTGGAGGCCCATAAGCCAGGCAGCCTAGTCAAACAGATGAACTTCAGGTTCATCGAGAGAGCCTGTCTCAAAAATCCAAAGTAGAGAATGATCCAGCAAGACGTATAGCCTGGAGGCACACTTACATACAAGCACACATTCACAAAAGATGCCTCGATGTGTGTGTAAGGTACCAGGATAGCTGAGCTGTTATTACAGAAGCAGCTTAGGATAGGACTGGTTCCCAATTATTTCTTTCCTTGCACTGAGGCAGCCCAGGGCCCTACGTGTACAGCCAGAAGGCTACAAATAGAAAGAAGGCCACTACAGGCTCCGAGTTGATGAGAAAAGGCAAGCTGGTCCCCCAGCCAGAGGTCAGCATCTGTCTCAGGAGAGGGGAAAAGGCAAGATGCTGCAGAAAGAGCTAAGGGTATAGTTCAGTAAGCAGTGTACTTCCCTAGCACACAAAGGCCTTGGCTCCATCCCCAGGATGGCATAATGGTACATGAACGGTACATGTCTGTAATCCCAGAACCTGGGAGGAGGCAAGGAGGTAGCAGGAGGAGGCAGTAGGATTAGAAGTTTCAGGCCAGCTGTCGAGATGGCTTAGCAGTTAAGAGCACTGATTGCTGTCCCAGAGGATCCAGGTTCAATTCCTAGCACCCACATGGCAGCTCACAACTATCTGTAACTCCAAGACCTGACCCTCACACACAAACATACATTCAGGCAAAACACCAATGCACATGAAAATAAAGATAAAAATAAAAATAATAAAATAAAATAAGAAGTCCCAGGCCATTGTTCATTACAGAGTGAGTTTGGGTTACATAAGATCCTGCCCAGAAAACAAGCAAACAAACAAACAAACAAACAAACAGCACAAGAAGTTGCCACAGACCACCACAGTCTCCTCTGCTTCCCTGGGTTCAATGGGAGGACCTGTGCCTTCCCATAATCTCACAGCTAAGCCTGGATAAGTGAGACACCTGAGTGGAAATAGCCAAGATGGGCCTGTGTGGAAGGTCCCCTTCAGGTTGCTACTCCTTTCTCTCTGGGGAGAATATGAAGGTGTTACTGGCTGTTCCTTCCCAGGGATCAGACTAGGGCTGAGGATCCCTCTCAGGGAAGTGAAGCAGAAAGACAGAAGGTTGTCTGGCAGCCTGGACAACTTAACTCCAGGCTGTTTTCACATAAACAAGGGAACATGTCTTGAGGTATGTTCACACTATAATTATTCATACTAGAGAGAGAATTGAATGTTTGGACAAGAGAAAGCAGTCCCAGCAGGAAGCAGCTTAGAAGCTCCAGGGGAGCAGGTCAATGTGGACAAGGCTCCAGCCACCCACTCATGCAATCTTCATGCTTCCAGAACATTGTCCTACCAGCCAGAGTGGCCAGAGGGACTCTGTCCAGGGAAGTGGACAATGTCCAAAACCATAAGGAGTTCCAGGAACAAATAAAACATCGGTTATCAGGACCAGATGTGGCCCAAGGTCAAAGATGTTGTGTAATGAGAGTGATGGAGTGCCAAGTTCTGAAGCCCTCCTGTCTGGAGTCGGGACTGGCTCAGAGACCAGGGTGGAGACCAGCGTGCGGGCAGACAGCTAGTGGCTGCAGCCAGGGTGAGGGTTGTTGGAGAACTCTGAGGCTGAAAGCCAAGGCCAGGAAACATCTTTCTCCCACCCCTGTGTGACAGTAGAGGAGCTGAGTTCTGAATGAGGGAGTTCCGCAGCCTCCACCCTTGACTGGCTCCTTACCCAGGAGAGGGATAAATCAGGAGAAGAGGGACCAGGGGCTGCCAGCTGTCCAGTGGGCTGAAGGAAGGGTTCTAGGGAAGGGAAGCTGCTGCTTCCTGGAGCCCCACAGAGGATCCCCCTGTGCTCCCACTTTTGTCTTACATCTCCAAGAATGGATTCGCTTGCAGGAGTCAGCAGCTAGGCATTGTCTCTACTTGTGAGGTATCTCCCCAGCCACTGTCTCCACCTGTGAGATATCTCCCATGACTCTATAAAACAATTCTATAAATTGTTGGTTTCCTATTCTTCAAAGTCATATGTTAGCCTAAAACCCCAGTGTGGTCGTATTAGGAGAAGAACTTAGGTAGATGACAAGATCAGGCATGTGGCCCTCATGAATTTGTTGGTTACCTTAGAGAACAAGGCACCCTTCAGAATGTGAGAACACAGCAGGGACTATAAGGCAGGAGGCAGGCCCTCACCAGATACATGTGCCTTGATATTGGGCTTCTCAGCCTCCAGACCTTCAAGAAACAATCCCCGATGTGTTGTGCAAGCCACTTAGTCAGTAATTCAAACTTAGATAAAACTAAGACAACTGGCTTAGATGTGGGAGCATTTCTTTCTTCCCACAGCAAAAGGCTTGCTTGTGAGTGACTTTAGATTTGCTTACTTAGCAGGTCAGTGAGTAACCAGAGGCTTAAAGCTTGCCAGTGTTTGCTGACTTTCCACCTGACCTCCTCAAATGGCTGTACACCGGTGATAGTGGATGGTGAGCTCACACTGTCTGTCCTGGGATGGCTGCACTTGATGAGAAGTCACCCATAGAATTAGGGGAGAGACAGAATCTGGTAGCCCTTTGCCCCATCCTGAAGGAGCTGTCAATTAAGGTGTCCTGAGCCAATGGGTGGCATGTAGTCTCAGCACTAGGGAGTGACTTTAGTCACTCAAAAGATTTACAGATCCCTTAAAATATCCCCAGGAGTCCTTTGTTTTCTCCTGCATAAAATCACAGCAACCCCTGTGTCTGCCTGAATCCATGGGTCCTCCCCACACCTAAGACCCCTACCCCAAACCTTCTATGCCCTGAGAGTCTCTCTTCTACAGACACTTCAGAGTTGCCCTTCAGAGCTTCTAAATGGAGTTCCTTACTTGTGAAGGTTTAATCTTGATTGTTAACTTGTAAGGATTTAGAAAGACCATGGAGACATTTCTCTGGGCTTGTCTGTAAGGGGTTTTCCAGAGAAGCTTGATCAAGGTTGGAAATGCCACTCTGAATCTGGAGGGCACTGTCTATTTGCTGAGAAGTCAGATTCATGGGCTCTGATCCTAGAGTGCCTACAAAGGCAAAAGCAAACAGCACCAGCCATCCTCTCTCTCCTCCTGACGCTAGGTACAATGTGACCAGCTGCCCCATGCTCCTGCGATCCTGCCCTCCCCACTACAATGGGCTGTACCCTTAATTCTGAACAGGAATAAACCTTTCCTTCCTTAAGTTGTTTATTCCTGGCACTTTGCATATTTCTATTTCAGAAGATGGGTGGAATGCTAGCATCCAGACCCATAGCCAGGTTGCTATAGCTTGCCACCGGAAAGCTCTGGTTATCACCTATAGGATGCCACTGGTACGTCTTGTTCAGAGAAGAGCAGAGAGAGGCACAAATCCTACTTTATACAAACAGGACTTCATCTATGCTCAGTAAAAGATATTATTTTTATGACAGATTCTCGCATAGTCTGGGCTAGTCTAGAGAATGACTTTAAACCTCGGCCTCTCCTGATTCCACGGTAAGGTACAGAAATGCAGCACCGCACTCAGTGTATGAGATACTGGGCCAGGAATTCGGGGCTTCTATCATGATGCATCCCCTGGACCCACAAAAGGATTTTTAAACGCTGATTTTGAATAATCTTGCAATATTTAGAGCATGTTTCAAACTCTGAAATCAGCACCTCAAGGTGAGAAATAAAAAACCCAGCTGATGTCAGTGCCCCGAGGTCCACATAAGTATCTGACTTCTCAAAAAAATACATGTAAGAATCCAGTATTCTAATTCAGCCCATAAGCAAGCAAGAGTATTGCCTGGCATAAAATGCATGTGGCTTTTCCGATCTCTAAAACACAGGCATACACCAATTCTATTGGCATAGCCAGAGCTGGAACTCTCTGCCCACTTCATTTACCTCGGTCACAGTCAATGTTCTACTGCTGTGATGAGAGCTATGATCATGGCAACTCCTATAGAAAAAAGAATTTAACTGTGGCTTGCTTACATTCAGAGGTGTAGCCCATTACTGTCACAGAGGGAATCATGGCGTCAGACATGGTACTGGAGGAGTGGTAACTAAGAGTTCTACTTCTCAGCAGGCAGGAGGAAGAGAGAGACTGAGCATGATTGGCTCCAGCATTTGAAATCTCAAAGCCCAAACCCCTAGAGACACACTTCCTCCAATAAGGTCACACCTAATCCAACAAGACCCCGTCTCCTAATGCCACACCCTAACTATTCAATATATGAGCCTAGGGGTGTTTTTCTTATTCAAACCACCATAACCTCCCACTGGAGATTTAGCCAAGCCATATCTCTCAATTGTGTGTGTGTGTGTGTGTGTGTGTGTGTGTGTGTGTGTGTATTAAACTTACACTGTGTACGTGTGTTTTGTAGGCATGTGTGTACATTTTAATTTGTGTGGATAACAGTAAAAGCCAAAAGTTAATGTTGGGCATCTTTCCCTATTGCTCTCTAGTTTGTTTTAGGAGACAGGATCTTTCACTGGCCGGGAGTTCATCCACTTGGTTTGGCTAGCTTACTGGCAAGCTGTAGGGGTTCTCCTGTCTCTGCTGTGTTAGGATTATAGACATGCACCTTTCTATTCAAGTTCTAGAATCTGAACTCAGGTCTTCATGTTTGCACAGCATATACCTTACTCTTGGAGCATCTGTCCAGCCCATCTTCTGAGCTTTCGAAGGGACATATAAATCCTGCCTCTAAAGAGGTTGCACAAGAACCACGTGCTCGTGTGCTCTGAAGCAATGGTGCAAGGTCTATAAAGACAACCAGAATAATAGCATTGTATTACTATAATGCAAACTTGCACCAGTGTAACTATCTGATCTCAGGGTTATCTTTCAGGCTAATAACCCATGAGTATCCGGTCTATAAAACAGAGCTGAGCTTGGTTATGGGCATGGATGACATACTTCAGAGATGACCACAGACCTGGGAATGGATCATGATATGTAATCAAAAGTCAAGACTTCAGCACCCTGGGATGAAAATCTGTAGAGATGTTGGGTGTGTCTGGCATGCCATGTGTTGGGAGCCATGTCTACACTGACTTGGCCAATGGATCACATTTTCTTGACATCTGTGCAGTATATTATGGTCCTATAGCTGTCTGACTACTCAGTGTTAAATTGAAAGAGTTTCTTGGCAGTCCAGACAATATTATCATACATCTGGAGAAACATATATCAGATTAACATAAAACCCAGAGTCCAAGTTCTGAGTTGGGACTTTCATCCAAATACATGCTCCACCCTGGACTCAAGTTGATTCAGCCAGGGGATTTCCTTGCTGACTGGGTATCACAGGCATCCCAAGCTGCAATGGCTGTGATAACCTTGGAGAAGAGCTCAGCTGGAATTGACTGGGGGCTAATGGGGTCCCGCACCTAGGTCAGTCTCAGCTATACAGGCTCTACCAGGTTGAAGGTGTACAAGATCGTACAAACAAGTCTCCTTATGCTTTTCTCTTAAAGGCACCTCCTCAAGTGCTGAGCCACAAAGCATTGATGAACAGACGTAACATGATGTATGTGCAGTCTGCTCCTTGGAGAGCTTGAGCCCTCCTCCCTGTTCCAAGGAGCAGAATTGGGTAGGATATTAAGGAGGAGGAACCAGCTACACTGCCCTCAGATACTTAAGGAACAACCCATATGTCTATATACTCGTCCTCCCATTCTTTCTTCATTCCTTCCTTCCCACCCTTCTCTATTCCTCCATTTTTGTCTCTCCCCACTCCTTATTTCCCTTTTTCTCTCCATAGCAAAGATGGGGCTACATGCATGCTAGGACAGTGTTCTACCACTGAGCTCTATCTCCACCCCTTAAAAATGTGTGTGCATTGTGTTTGTATGGCATGCATATGAATGGGTGTGTGAATCTGTGTATCTGTGTGCAGGTGTGTAGACAGTGTGTGGTATGTGTTGTGTGTGTATATCATGTGTGTGTGTATGTGTGTATGTGTGTGTGTGTGAGAGAGAGAGAGAAAGAGAGAGAGAGAGAGAGAGAGAGAGAGAGAGAGAGAGAGAGAGAGAGAGAGAGAGGACTCCTTAAGCTACACAGGCAGGCAGGCCCCAAATTTGCAATGCTCTGTCTCAGACCCCAAGTAGTAAGGTGGCTAGTGGCACCAGGTGCTTTGGATTTGTGTCATAGAGCACTGACCATGGGGCATGTATTGACAATGTCGAGAATTTGTGCATTCTGAGGATGCTACTGTGCCTCACTCATAGTACAGTGCCTGTACTATGGCTCAGTAGGGAGGGGAGGGGAACATTCAGTTCAGCTCATACAGAGCACAGGAGAACTGTACAGTGCAATGGAGTTCTTATGCTGAAAAAGGCTGTTGCTGAGAAATGAGCTTGTGGCTGAAAGCAGAGATGGAGACTCCAAGTCTGGCGGAGGCATTCAAATGTTGGTTATGTGTCCTGAAGTTAGGGAAGGTTGCAGCTCATTTGGTAGAGTGTTTGCTTTGCAATGCAGGAAGCCTACGGTTTGATCTGCAGGATCATGTAACCCGGACATGGAAATACATGGTGATCTCAGTAAACAGAAAGTGGAAGCAAGACCATCAAAGTTCAAGTTTCATGGACAGCAGGGTAAGTCTGAGGCCAGATGAAAAGCCAGTGTGCCCTTCTCTTCTCTCAGAGAAGCCCTGCAAGGACCAACTGCTTAGGATTTTACTACTAATGTATCACATCTCTCTCATCAGGATCTTTGAGAATCCCAGCTCGGAGTTATTAACAAACAAGTGTGTTGCTCTACACAGGAGAGGAAGAATAGATCAGGGGCTTTGGGTTTCAGCTTCTGAACCATCACTCTTCTTGACCCTCTCTTTCATTATGCTGTTTAAAACGCATCCTCGGGCCGTTTGTGTGGTGACTGCAGCAGCTCCAGCCATCACATCAGATAAGATGTTGAGGGCAGAATTGTTGTTTTAGTCAGGGTTTGTATTCCTGCACGGAACAGCATGACCAAGAAGAAAGTTAGGAAGGAAAGGGTTTGTTCAGCTTACACTACATCTCTGCTTCCTGACTGTGATTGCAAACAGCTACTGCCCTGTGTTCCTATTGCCCTGCCTTCCCACCACGATGGACTGCACCCTCAAACTGCGAACCAAGATGATCCCTTCCTCCCTTGAGTTACTTCTGTCAGGTATCTTGTCCCAGGGTCAGGAATGCTAACACATGGGTGGTGGCTCTTTCCACCTAGAGACTCCACCATCTACAAACTTTGCCTCACATTTTGTTGGTCAACCCAGTCTCAGAGCCTCTCAGGCACCCCAGTGAGATATGCAGCATCTTGTTCTGACTAAACTCATCCTCTGAGGTATTACAAATGTAGAATGAGGTGATAAGACCACAGTCACTACACAGCCCAGAAAGAACTATCACTTCTCAGCCCTTCTGCCCTTCACCAATCAGAATGGGATATCCTGAATATAGGACCTGAACACAGTCTTATCTATTCAACATGTAGAGCTATTTGATCTTAGCATCAACAAGTCATCAGTTACCATTTCAAAACAAATCTCACTTGCCAAAGTCTGTTAAAAAGAACCACCCAATATTTTCCTTTGTAGTCACAAGACAAAACCTTCCTTGTCTTCCCACCAAGAGAAGAGAGAGATGGGGGCTCCTTAAGCTACATAGGCAGGCCAAATTTGCACTGTTCTATCTCAGACCCCAAATAGTAAGGTGGCTAGTGCCACCAAGTGCTTTGGATTTGTGTCACAGAACACTGACCATGGGGCATGCATTGACAATGTCCAGAATGAGGGACTGTCTGCTCATGCCCAATGCCTTCTCAATAGTCAACATTAGAATTGAATAAAGCTGAGTTATGACTCTCTGGGTCATTGTTTTATGAAAAAAGGGAGGGTGGATTAAAACCACATAATGCTTGTGGTTTATTAGTACGTTTCTTCAGAGAAAGTGAAGTAGAAGACTATGGGTGAATGAATATATAAAGAAACTAAATAGGTGCTATATAATACATATATACACACATGAGAGAGATGATAGATGATTAATAGATGATAGATAGATAATGATAGATGATAAATAGGTAATAGATGATAGAGAGATAGATAATAAAGATAGATGATAGAGAGATAGACAGTAGAGATAGATGATAGATAGATGATAGATAGGTAGATAGATGCATAAGAAGGCATTTATTATAGATATTGGTTCATATAAGGCTGAAAAGACTTATGTAGACATAAGCTGGAGACCCAAGAAACTGGTGATATGGTTCAGTCTGAGTCAGAAAACCTGGATGCTGGGGATGTAGCTCAGTTGATAGAGTTCTTACCTAACATGCAGGAGTTCCTCTCCATAACCACATTAACTGCATACAGTTGCACATGCTTTTATTCCCAACACTTAGGAGGGAGAAGCAGAAGTTCATGGTCATCCACAGCTATGTATCTAGTTCAATACCAGATCAAAACCAAGATATACAAAACTGTCTCAAAACAGAAAACGCTAAAGAAACAAGATACCTGAGAGCTCTAGGGGAACTAGTGGGCTAAATCATGGCCTCAGACCAAAGGCCTGAGACAAGGACAGCATAGAGAGTGAGGAATATACATAAGCCACAAAGAGTGAACACTCTAGAACTGGATACTCCAAAGTTTCAGGGTGAGCAAATAGGGAGGGAAGAAACAACAAATCCGCTCTCCTAGGCCTTTATTCTCTCTAAATTCTTGGTGGAGTGCATGATATACACCCACACTGATGAGGGTCATTGTTGCTAAGTCCAATGACTGAAACGTTAATCTCTTCCAACAGCACCCTGACAGACATTTAGACTAAGTGTTGTACAAGTTAAGTCAAAACATAAAGATTCCCAGCAGTCTGAGAATCAACAAGCCCAACAGATGGTAACACTAGACCATATTCCTCAGTGATGACTGTATCCAGTCTCTGACTGAACCCACTGCTCAGAGAGGTCAACACAGCTCCTTTTCAGACAGGAAGGCCAAGACAAGTGGACCCTTGGGTTGGCTCATCTACCCTAATCTATGTGAGTCTATGTCAATAAAAAACCAAAAGCAGTGTCCTAGGAAGTACATCCAAGGTTGACCTCTGCCATAATTAGGTTTCTGTTTCTGTGAGAAAGACCATGACCAAAGCAACTTGAGGAGAAAGGATCTACTTGGCTTATATTTCCACACCACAGTCTATCATTAAGGGAAGTCGAAGCAGGAACTGAGGCAGGAATCTGGAAACTGAAGCAGAGACCATTATGTGGCTTGTCTAGTTTGCTATCATATACAACCCAGGACCATCTGCTCAAAGACAACATACCCCACAGTGAACTGACCCCTTCCACATCGATCATCAATTAAGAAGATGTCCCACAGCCTTACCTACAGGACAATCTATTGTAGGCATTTCTCAATTGAGACTCCCTCTTCTCAAATGGACCTAGCTTGTGTCAAGTTGGCAAAAACGAACCAGGATGACCTCTGACCTTCACACACAGACATAGACACATATATACCTGCATACATGTGTATATTTACACATAAATATCCAGTGTCTAGAGAACAAGAAATGTGGGGAGTTTCCCAAGGACATGGAAACAGATATGGGAAACTCAAAATAAAAAAAAAAAATTAAAAAAAAAAAACTATACCTGGCAAGATTCACTGGACATTTTTACTCCTCAGCTTCTGGTGTGGAATCCAGCTCTTGAGTCCTACACCTCATTTTCTTACTGCTAAAGGACAGCTGAGTTCCTTCCCCAGACATGTGCAGCATAGTCCGTGGGAGCCACATAACAAAGCTCACAGAGCTACCTCACCATGGGAATGTGTGGCTGCTGACATCAGCTTTCAATTTTCTAATTTCCTGTTAGCCTGTTTCTCATAGACTCAATCCCTGAGGAACACGGGGTACAAACACAGAAACCCAAAAAGAACCAAAGTCCTGCAGATGGAGCAAGGAAGCTATGGAGAGATTGACAAGCGCAACCAGGGCTGCTGAAGGAGGAGGGTGAGAAGAGAATACACTTTCTCCCCAGATCAACACTTGGAAATGGGGCAGCTGCAAATTGGCATCAGAACATCGTGTTTGCTGGATGGGCACACCCTGTGTCTCTGCACAGGGAATTCAACCATTTGGGGTGGGGAGATCTATTTGTATGTATGCATGTATTGGTGCATGTGTGTATGTATGTGAACAGGTGTCTTCAGGTAGAGGCCAGACATAGACAGAGGTATCTTCTTCCATCCATCTCCACTTTGATTTTTGGGTTAGAGTCTCACACTGGGACTGAGAGCTCCCCAGTCAGGCTTGACTGGCTAGCCAGCAAGTCCCAGAGATCCTTCATCTCTGTCTCCCCAGCACTGAGATTACAGGTATGCATCACTGTGCCTGCTACAGAGATGAACTTAAGACCTCATGTTTACCAGGCAGGCAGTTTACCAAATGAGCCATCTCCCCGGGCCTACTCCAGCAGTTGCATAATCTTCTTTTGTGTTTGCTACCCCGCCATTGAGGGCTGAGTCTAAGGATGAGGGATAGATACAATAAACTCTCCTGTCAGAAAAAAAATAGATTATAAAGGTTTATTTTGTTTTGTTCTGTTTTGTGACAAGATTTTAGAATGTAGCCTAGCCTGCCTTCAGACTGACAACCCTTCTGCCTCACTCCCCTGAGTGGCTGGTATGCCAGGCTGCAGGTTGCGTGGTTTGTAGAATGTTGAGAGAGAATCTCAGGAGCACTTTACTGTTTATCTGATCCCAGTGCTGAGACAGGGGGTGGGGTGGAGAGAGAGAGAGAGAGAGAGAGAGAGAGAGAGAGAGAGAGAGAGAGAGAGAGAGAGAGAGAGGAAACCCACTTCTTTGTAAGGCTTATCCATGAATGCCACAGCTACAGAAGTATTTATAAGATTCCAAACCTGGAAGCACCCCAGAGGTCACAAAGGGGTAAACAAACAAATTGTTGTATATCCATATAACAGCATTGTGGATTCAGGGTGAGGGCTGTGTGCATGGACCCTCAGGATTTGTGCAACTATTACAAGTCTACTGTATCTTACGGATGCAGTTGTGGAATCAACTGTTTGTCCTTCAAGACTTAAGTCTCCTCACTCTCCTCAGGAAGGCTCCTCAGCCTCCACCCCTCGTCCCCCTTCCCACTCACCCTTCTCTCCTAGACAACACAGTGGTCTATGAAGAACCAATGGTTTGTGCAGATTGAATGACAGGTGTTCTAGGATGATGTCTGGTTTTTCTGTTTGCACAGCACAGCACTGAACAGCGTGCAGAATCCCCCTTTCCTTTAAAAAGTATTTTCAAAGCAGTGGCAGGCACCAGTCCAGTCCTCTGACCTTCCTGGAGATGACATCAAGAAGGACAGGGTGGGGATTAGGTCCAAGTTTGCTCCCCCTACCACTGGTGACCTGGACAAGCTCAGGTCCTGTTTTCTGTACTTCTTCCCAGCCTGCTATGATTCGATCCTACAACTTCAGCTTCAGATCCATTAATTTAAATCGCTCATACAATTCATAGAAACACATTTATCCATCATGAGATGTGTTACAAAGGGCATACGTGAGAGATGCAGGGGGTTGGGTTTCCGTGCCCTCCAAACTGCTAGCCTCTAGGACCTCCGGGAGGGTGGCTTTCAAAGCTCCCAGTTCTGTCCTTTTTAGTCCCTTGTAGTTGAGACATTAACTTACTACATAGTCTAGCTGGGTCCCTACATCCTGGGCTCAAACAATTCTCCTGCCTCATCTTTTTCCAGTAGCAGGGACTGCAGGTGAGATCTACCAGGCCATTTTGGGTTCATGGAAATGAACCTCCAGAGACACAGACACCCACACACAGCCTCATCACTTTCCTCAGCTCCCTTAACCAAGTTTCTCCCTCTAGAGTATGAGTGGGTGGGGGAAGACTCTATGAAAGGAGGAAGGCCTACATATGTGTGTGTGTGTGCATGTGTGTGTGTGTGTGGTTTATGTATATAAATCCAATATATATAGTTATACATGAATATATAAGATATAGTTTACATATATATACAGAATAAATATGATCTATGAATATATAACTATATATAGTTTATATATAAACAGAATAAATATGATCTATATTTGGTGTAGATGTGAATATATGATATATGTGGCTTATATATGATATATTTTATGCAAAACTATGTGATCTATACTTTAATATTAATATATGATATATATATAGTTTATGTGTATGAATATTATATTAGTTACTTTTTTTGTCGCTGTGACAAAAATAGCTGACAAAATCAACTTAAGGAAGGAAGGAAGGGTTATTCTGGATCACAGCCCATCATGATGGAGAAGGCACTGCAGCAGGAGCATGAGACACCTGGTCCCAGAGAATCTACAATCTGAGAGAGATGCTGGCTCTCAGCTCACTGTCTTCCTTCTCTTTAGTCTAGGACCCCAGCCCATGAGATGGTGATGCCCACACTCAGGGTGGGTCTTCCTACCTCAGTTAAACCAACCTCCATGATCCCTTAAGACATGCCCAGGAATTCGTTTTCATGGTGATTCTAAACCTATCATGTTGAAAATCAAACTCTATCATCAGAACATCTAAAACACAACCTCATCTATGGGCATGAGGCTCGGGGTATGTAAGAGAAGCAGGGGCAGGAGGACTGTAAGAGCTGGAGAACTAGGATACATGACAGGGAAGCTGCGCCTGCCATCTCAACAATAGAGCTGCCTCAGCAACACCACGACACCACCACTTGACACAACAGCATGGATAGAGGGAGTCTCACAAAGCCCCATCCCAGATGAAGAGCCATAGGCAATTAATCTGTGGAGAGAGAGAGAGAAAATCAGCTTCTCCGGGGATGAGCCCTCCAGTTGGCTCTCCAATCCCAAGTGGTCAGCCCTAAAACTATACACGAAATTAACACTAAATGGACTCAGTAGGTTGTATATATGCATTTATAGGTGTATAATATGATAAATAAATAAAAAAGAGACCACTATGTAAATAGGGATGTGGAGACCTGGGAGGAGTTGGGGAGGGAGAAAATGATGTCAACACAGTGCCCAAATATGAAATTTCCAAAAATTAAAATTAAAATAGATTAACCAGCAAAATTACATATGTGGTTTATATATGTAAATGCACCAGAAATAGGGCTCATCTTATGAACATCCAAAAGGGCTTGGTGCACTTTCCTCTTGAAAGGAGGCATTAGCTGCTGAAGGTGCCCCAGGCTAGCCCCCCAACACTTTTTCCTTATGCCCTGTAAGCCCAAGTCCTGACACCCCGGGACCTGACTCAGTCTCTATTGATCTGAAGTCTTCCCTCAAACTGTCCTAGATGAATACTTCACCTGGAACATCCTTTGTCACAGAGCTGAGTGAGAAATGAATAAGCTATTCTAGACCAATGCCTCCTTTGCTCTCTAATAAACCCTGATTTCCCAAACTATAGTCAAAAAGGATATATCCGAGCCCAAACAATGCTACACCCGTCCCCTGATGTATTTGATGGACTCTCCCGGCTAAATCCACACCAGTAGAAACTTGACAATAGGCGAAAACTCACTGGGAGTCCAGCAGACAAGCAAAGCACATGGCTGCGGACGGAAGCCTTTCCTTGCCTGTGTAATTGCAGCCACCCGTGTGTAAAAGCCCCCATCCGATTACAGGATTTGTTGGATGTAAATTGCAGACTAAATGGTTGGTAGCACCTTTCAGCTCTGCAATGCTGGAAATTAGTTTTTTAATAGGAAATTAGATTAGTAATATTTTAGTCAACAAAAAAATGTAGAAAAACTCTGCATGAAGATGAGAAAATTATTCATGCAAAAAGACATTTAGAATCAAGGGTGAACAACTGTCAAAATCTGTGAATGGTTATCCAACGAAGAATTTCTTTATACTCTTCCTGACTGAAGTTCAGGGTAGGAAAAACCATTTTCTTCGTAGTTTTTTTTTTTTCCACAAGATTCCACCATAATGAGCAAACATCCCAGATAAAGGCTGTTCTGCCCCTCTTTACAGTAGAGCCTGGGGTCACTGGGGAACTTAACCAGGCTGCAGGACAACTGCTTTGCAACCTGTGTCCTAAGACTGGGTGGGAAGAAATGCTTCCTAGTATCTTCAGTAGTCTGGTCCCAGAAGGCTGCATCTAGGAGTTAGCAGGAGGAGAAAGGCAGAATCCTGGTACCTGGGCTCTGAGGGCCAGGCAATGGACCTCAGAAGGTTCTAGAACCCAGAACTAGCTGCTGTTCTAGGCTAGAAGTAAAGGAAAATACTCAGCTCTCTGTTTATATATGTTTCTCTTCTCTCTCTCTCTCTCTCTCTCTCTCTCTCTCTCTCTCTCTCTCTCTCTCTTCCTCCCTCCCCACTTGGTTCCTTCTTTCTCCCCTGAAAAGCAAGCTTGTATCTATATCCATTTTGTGCTTTGGGCATACAATAGCCCAGACCAGGAAATCCATAAACAGCAGTGATGTATGTTTCCTAGTGACTGAGGAGTCCAAGATTAAGTTTCTGGCATCTGGTGAGGGCATTCCACATCCTCCCTGACAATGAGTGGAAGAGAGTACAAAACACAGGAAAAGAACAAGAGAGGGGTCTGAGCTCACCCCTTTTGTTTTCCTTTTTTAAGACAGGGTTACACACAACTGCAACCCAGGCTGGCCTATAACTCTCCATTTATCTGAACCTTGAACTCTTGATCTTCTCCCTCCACTTCCCTTCCAAGTGCTCTGCTTAAGGAGGTGCACTGCCAAGCCCATTTAGGTGGATCCGGGATGGAACAGAGAGCTCTTTGTGCGTACCACCAGAAACTCTACAACTTGAGAGAAAGCTCCAGTATCAGAAGTCCACTTTTAGAACAAGTAGATATCTATTCATCTATCCAACTCTTGAGGTAACTGCATTAATCTATTTGTGAGGACAAAGTTCTTTGTACGTTCTCACTTCTTAAAGCCCCAGCTTTTGACAGAGTCTGTTGGGAATAAGCATTTCATACCAAACTGTTTGCATGGTGAAGCCTTGGATTTCATGTCCAGAACCACAAAGACAGACAGACAGGCAGACGGACAGGCATACAGATGAGACAAACAGATGGAAGAAAGAAAGAAAGGAAGGAAGAAAGAGAGAAAGAAAGAAAAGAAAGAAAGAAAGAAAGAGTAAGAAAAGAACAAAGGAAGGAAGGAGAGGAAGGGGAAAGAAAGAATGAAAGAGAGAGAGGAAGGAGGAAAGAAAGAAAGAAAGAGAAAGGAAGAGAGGAAAGAAGGAAGAGAGGAAGGAAGGAAGAAAAGGAGCAAACATCTAATATATGAATGGGGGTGGTCACTCAAACCACAGCAGCATGAGCACCTGATGGAGTGGGGCCTGGAACCTGCAGAGAGTGCTATTGGAAAGTAGGTCATGCAGAAAGAAATCAAGACTAACATATGTAGGGCTCAAGTTGACAGAAGAATTAGGACTTCTCCTTACCAGGCAGAGCTCCATGCATGAGACAGCAAATAAGGGAGAAAGCCTGAGCTCTCCAAATGCAGGCAATATGTATATGACTCCTGGGTGACCAATATAAAAATGGAAATATTCCCAACTCTCATCTTTCTGACCCTTGGTCTCTCTTCTGCTTTGGCCCATTTCCAAGCTCATACGTATGTGTGCCTCCCTTTATAAAATGTCCCCTTCCCTCTTCTTGGTCACCTGACCCTGCCCAAATCACCATTCAAAGGCGCGGTGCTGGGCGCTCTGAACGCCGATGCATACCTGGGACAAAAGAATAGTTCATCAGGGGTGAGTCCCATAGCCCCAAGTGCTGTGCTAAGGAGCAAACTGCCTAATGAATTCTGGTTTAGGCGAGACACCCAGGCACAACTTCAGCAAAGGTAAGACTGCGTCTTATGCTGCAGTTCACATGATTACAGAGTTATCGATGAAGAGAACAGAAAATGTTGATTGTGGCATAAGGTCCAAGATCCTGGAAGAAACACTGTAAAGACAAGACCAAGGAGCATCAGCTATCAGGCAGAGAACCTGCCACAAGGGAGGGGAATCCCAGCCTACAGCTCACCCACAGGAAGACGCTGGCACCAAGGAATGCTGTAGTCTTCAGTGAGGTTGGGTGCTGTAGGGGTGGAGGCAGACTTGGTCTTGGAGGCTGTTCCCCTCTGTGGATAAGGCACCAGCAGCAGTGTTCTGCGAACTGTCTGTCTGCAGCAGACAACAGTGAGGCTACAGAAAGCTGAGGTGGGGCTATAACTCAGTTGACAGGATGCTCAGGTCAGGTCAGAAGCTTGAGGTTATTCGGACCAGCATAGGGAGTTGGAGGCCATTCCCGGCTAGAAAGCCTGTCTAAACAAAATTGAGCTATAACCTCTTAAACTGTCACTCACAGAACTGAGTTGAAAGGCTGGAGAATGGAGACATGTGTAGCATCTCCTGCCCCAGAGGCCTAAGAAAGAGGCCTTTTCCTCCTCTCTCTTCACCTGAGAGATGTTGGTGCCCTGTGTCCAATGCCAAGTGACTGAAAGTGAGGGTAAAGGGCCTGAGGAACACTCAGGTGGGAGGAAAAGATGGCGGTGTGCCTTTGACTGGGCCAGCTGCGGAATATAGCCAGTTTTCAGTGTGTTCCACTTTAGGACCTATTCTTGTCACTGTGAGACCTAACCTTACCTTATTGAATGTGTACGTTTGTGAGTATGGATAGCTATGTGTCATGGCACACGTGTGTGAGTCAAAGGACAGCTTTCAGGTGTCGGTTTTCACCTTCCATATTTTCAAAGGCAGGGTCTCTCTTGTTTCTACTGAAGTGCTGTGTACCTCAGGCTGGTCAAGAAGTTTCTGGGTAAGTCTCTTGCCCCCACTTCCCATCTGGCCACAAATGAAGGCCAATGTAACAGGCTTTTTAAACTGTGAGTTTTGAGGATTTTACACATACTTCCTACCCAAGTCTCCCTCAAATTTATGACTTCTTCTTTAATTATTGTTACCTATATAGGTTTCCAAACTACCCTGTTGGGTGCATGCAGCTTTCGCTACCCCATGTAAACTCGGGGAATGGGCCACACTACCAGCGCTGGCCCAGAGAATACTGGATTTGCAGATGAAAACCACATACACACACACACACACACACACACACACACACACACACACACACACACACGCTCAATTTCAACCTGCCTTCTTGGCTCTATCGCTGGATGCCGCCTATCTATCCCGGCTACCATGCCCTTCCCAATACTCCCAGCTCGGCACCCTAAATCTTCCCCCAGCTTCAGTTGCTCAGCCACCTTCAGTTCCAGCTCAGCACCCCAACCTCCCACCTGGAGGAGCTGCCCTTGACTTTAGCCATCTTTCCCCACAGTTCCTCCCTTACCTCTTTTCCCTCTTCCCCCATCCCCGCTTGATCCTGCAATCCCAGCCACTCCAGATCCCACCCACTCATCCATACCTCTCTATTCTATTTCCCTTTCCTAAGGAGATCTCTCAGTTCTGCCCAGTTCCTTAATCTATACCTAACCTCTGTGGTTCTACAGACTGCAGTTTAGTCATTATTTATTTAGCAGCGAATACCCATATAGAAACAACTACACACCACAGTCATCTTCCTGGATCTGGGTCTTCGCTAGGACCAACCATTTCCCTGTGAGTTTATTTCTTTTTCTTTTTTAAGATTTATTTGTTTATTATTATATAAGTACACTGTAGCTATCTATCTTCAGACACACCAGAAGAGGGCATCACATCTCATTACAGACGGTTGTGAGCCACCATATGCTTGCTGGGATTTGAACTCAGGACCTCTGGAAGAAATTTCAGTGCTCTTAACTGCTGAGTGATCTCTCCAGCCTGAGTTTGATGAGTTCATACTTTAATCTGAGTAACATTCCATTGTGTAAATGTACCACATTTCCTTTATACATTTATCTGTTGATAGATGTCTGTGTTGTTTTCTAGTTTCTGGCTATTGTGACTAGAGAAGCAATGAGCATGGTTGAATGAGTTTCTTTCTGTGTGGTAAGATGAAGCATCCTTTGGGTATATGCTCAAGAATGAAACCACTAGATCTTGAGGTAGATCCATTCCCAGCTTCCTGAGGAAGCACCACACTGATTCGCATAGTGGCCACACAAGTTTGCAGTCCCACTAGCAATGGATGAGCATAACCCTGGCTCCACATCCTCACCAACATGTGCTGCCATTGTTTATTGACATTGTTTACCGCCCTTCTGATAGATATAAGGTGAAATCTATTCCTTTTGCAAGTGAATTCTTTTTGTTCTAGAGGTTTTGTGTGTGTACTAGTGTGAGACCTCTCCCATTTTATTTCTGTAAGCACATAATGCTCTCTGAGAACCACCTTCATTGTGTCCCGTAAGTTTGTGTATGTTGTGTATTCATTTCATCTAATCCTGGAAAGTCCTTCATTTGCTTCCAGAATCATTTTTCACTCAGTAGTGAATCACTCAGTTTTCATGTATTTGTAAGCTTTCTGCTGTTTCTGTCCTTTATATACAGCTTAAATCTGAGGTGGTCAGATATTTATTTCAATTTTTATGTATCTGTCAAGACTTTCTTTATATTCCGGTCTATGGTCAATTTTGGAGAAAGTTTCATGGGCTTCCCAGAAAAAGGTTTTTGCTGTTGTTATTTGTACTAGCTGGTTTTCTGTGTCAACTTGATATAAGCTGGAGTTATTACAGAGAAAGGAGCCTCCCTTGAGGAAAAGCCTCCGTGAGATCCAGCTGTAAGGGATTTTCTCAATTAGTGATCAAGAGGGGAGGGCCCAGCCCATTGTGGGTGGTACCATCCCTGGGCTGGTAGTCCTTGGTTCTATAAGAAAGCAGGCTGAGCAAGCCAGGGGAAGCAAGCCAGTAAGCAGCATCCTCTATGGCCTCTGCATTAGCTCCTGCCTCCAAATTCCTGTCCTGTGTGAGTTCCTGTCCTGACATCCTTTGGTGGTGAGCAGCAATGTGGAAGTATAAGCTGCATAAACCCTTTGCTCAACTTTCTTCTTGTTCATGATGTGCAGGAATACAAACCCTGACTAAGACAAATTGGTACCAGCATAGTAGGGGTATTGCTGTGACAATCTGACCATGTTTTGGGAAGGACTGTGGAAGGACTTTGGGAGGTTGTAGCAGGTGGTCTGCTACAGAGTTGGGAGTGAGACTAGGGGCTGAATTTGGAAGAAAGGAGGGAGAGGTGAAGACCCACCACTGTTGGCTACCTGCATCCTTCCCAGGGAATGCCGACCAGAGTTGGGGACCAGACTGGAGGATTGGATCTGAAGGAGAGAGGGGATAGGAAGATCAGCAGTCAGCCTATCTGCTTCTTTGTCCAGTGTTGATGCTCCAGTTTTTAAAAAATGTGATTACTCCAGGCTACATACATCTAAAGATTCTGAACTAGAATCCACAAATACGAGAGAGCACGTGGCATTTATCTTTCTGAGCCAGTGTTACCCCATTCGATGTAACATTTCTGGTTCCATCAATTTACCTGAAACTTCCATGATTTCACCTCTCTGTGTGGTTGAGCGGAATTCCATTGTGTTTGTGTGCCTCGCTTTCACCATCCGTTCATTAGGCAGTTTCCATTCCCTAGCTGTTGTGAATAGAGTTACAACGATCATGTCTTCTGGAGCGTCTGTGGTGGAGAAGGATCTGAGTCCTTTGGGTATATGTCAATGGATGGTATAACTGGGTAATATAGTCGATCTATTTTCAGCTTCTTGAGAGTTCTCCACACTTTTCTATAGTCAGCCATGTGAATGGAGCCCTTGTCAGGCATGCAAAGGTAGTGCTGTTATCCACCAAGTGGGCTCCTTGGCTCTGACAGAGACTTTGTAATATGGAACATGGCTGTATAGGAAATAGAGAATTGAGCATGTGTGTGTGTGTGTGTGTGTGTGTGTGTGTTCACTCACACATTGTTCAGCAATAGCAGTGGTTCCCAGTGGGGTCTCCAGACAAACCTCATAAAGGATAAGGGGTAACTCCAGACCAAAATGGCTGCCTCATTCTCTGGCCTCTTTCCAGAATTGCTGACAGTGGAGAATAGTGGAAAATTCCTAGCACCGGAGACAAAGATGATACGGAACCATCTAGAATCAATCCAAAGACCCTTTCCTTAGCTGGCCACTTACCTTTAAAGGCACATCCCAGAAGGGAAGTTGGTGGTGTCCCAAACTCCTGGTGGCTAATCCCCCTTAGCTCAGCTGGTTGGGTCCTCAGGACACACGGAAATCAGGATGAGCTGGTAGTACTAATGTCTATGTGGATGGAAGCCATGTAATTTTATAAAACTCAGTTTGCTTCAGTGGTCTAAAACTTAAGTCATCGGATAGGAATCAGGACTGGTAGGCTGGCATCCACACAGTGCCCGGTCTGTGACAGTGCTTGCTCACACAATGCCCCATCGGTGGTCAGCATTCACCAACTTCATTGCCATCACCCTGTTTTAAGGCTTTTGTTACCTTTTGCCAGAAAAACATTGCCGGTCGAATCTCATCCTCTGCATGAATGCCAAGTTCCTCTACTCCTCAAAGCCCTGAAGGACACAAACTAAAGTCATTTGAGAGGAATGAACCTCAAATAAGAAAATGTCTCCATAATTGGGCTATAGGGAATTTTCTTAATTAGCGATTGATGAAGGGGGGGGCTCAGATCACGGTGGGTGATGCCACCCCAGGTCTGGTGACTCTGGGCTCTAGGAGAAAGCACACTGAGCAAGCCATGGGAAGCAAGCTAGTGAGCAGTACTTCTCACTGGCCTGCTTCAGCTCCTTCCTCCAGCTTCCTGCCCTTTTTGAGTTTTTGTTCTTACTTTCTTTGGTGATGAGCAGTGATATAGAAGTGTAATTCAAATAAACTTGTTTTTTGGTCATGGTGTTTCACTGCAGCAACAGAAACCCTAACTAAGACACAGAGCCTTTTAATTTTTGCAAGTTCTGGGGCTCAAACTCAAGTTCTCCAGTTTGCAAGGCAAACACTCTACTAACCAAAATACCTCCCAGATTCTACCCCCTGCCCACCACATCCACATTTGAATATATTTTAGACATAACTTTTATCCTCAAAAGGCCAGTGTTTAGAAAGGGACTTAATTTCCAACATGGAAATAAAAAAAGAAGTAGCTGTTGAATTGGTTGAGCTCCAGAGTCAAGTTAAGTAGGCAAAGGGAGAACATGGTTTCAGCTCCAAGGTCAGAGAAAGAAGCTGCCTTAGTCAGGGCATATTTACTTGTAATCCCAGAACAGAGGAGCAGAAACAGGAGGATCCTTGAAACTTGCTAGCTAGACAGCCTAACCTAGTTGGGTCCTACCAGGCTGCCAGGACAGTGAGAGACCTGTCTCACAAAGAAAAACAAGTAGAAGATACATAAGGAATATACTCAGTGTTGTCCTCTAGTTCACTTATGTGCACGCATGCATGTGCACACACACACACACACACACACACACACACACACACACACGCACACACGGGAACATAAACACATACACACTAGCTAACCCCCACACACATACACACGCATACACACAAACACACACAAGTGAACAGACACATATACACACAAACACACACAAGAGAACACACATACATACACACACACAGGAACATAAACACATACATAGTAGCTAACCCACATACACACATATGCATACACAGAAAAATACTCAAGGGAACACACATACACACACACAGGAACATAAACACATACACACTAGCTAACCCACATACACATACATGCACACACACACACATGCGCACACACACAAGCAAACATACAAGTGATCACGCATGCACACACACACACACACACACACACACACACACACACGAGCTCACACATATGAAACATTCTATGCATGCCTCTGGTACCGGATTAACACATGGGAACTAAATCTCAGCCATCAACCTCAGTGATCTAATTCTATCAAGTTGCCTCTCAGCTGCCAAGGTTGGGGAATTACAGGTTGATGAGCTGACAACCTCCTAAGGAGTCTGGGCCAGCTTTAAATTAATTAACAAGTGAGGAACACCTCAGGGAAGTCGCTGTACACAAAACTCAGTGGGGAAGACAGAGAACCCCAAGAATCACTTGTCTTTGCCCCAGGAGCGCTGTCTCATCTCTGTGCCCGGGAACTGACAAACCTGGGAGAGCAATGGAAAAAATAAAACTGGATCCTTAACTTCACACTGCACAAGCCTCAGCTACAAACAGGTCAACAACCTCAACATAACACTCAGTAATCTGAATGTGGTAGGAATGAAAGCAGGGAATGTTTTTGAACTCCCAGGCACAAGATAAGGCTTTCTGCATAGACTCTGTTGATACCATAGGGATTAAGACCAAAAATTAATATAAGTACCTCACGAAACTAAAAGCTCTGTACAGCAAAGAACACCATCATTCAAATGAAAAGTGGGCGGGGTGGGGCTGAAGGGGCAAGCACAAGGCCTACGCAGGTCTGCCCCAGGTCCTCTGTGTATACACTAATAGCTTTCACTTAGGATGTTATAGACTCCTGAGTGTCTGAATGACGGGGTCTCTGGTTCTTGTGCCTGCTCTTGAGGTTCTCTTCCTTCTGTTGGGTTGCCCTGTCCAGCCTCCATGCGATGGTTTTTGCTTTATCTTATTACATTTTATTTCTTCTGATTTGGTTGTTGTCTCTCAGAAGCCCGTTCTTTTCTAGTGAGGGACAGGAAGGGAGTTCATCTGGAGGGGAGGAGAGGTGGGGAGGAACTGGGAGGCATAGAAGAAGGGGAGTCTAAAATTGTGAATATTGTATGAAAAAGGAATCTGTGGTCAATAAAAGAGATGAAAAAAAGAAATGGGTAAACCACTTAAAAGAAACAAAAAAAAAATAAGGAAAAAGATATGGGGTAGGGGGTGGGCAGACAGAAGAGGGGGAGAGAAAGAGAGAGAGAGAGCGAGCACGCTGTGGGATGTTTGTCTCTAGCTCGTTGCAGGCACAGAAGCTTTTGCACCCAGGCTGGAATCCCACATCCCAAAATTTTCAGAATTATGGACTTGTCTCCTACTGAATAAACAGGCTGGGTCTGGGAGGTATTGGGGAAAGGGTAAATATGATTTACAACATTGTACAGAAATCTCTAAGAGCTAATTACAAAAGCATTTTTTTAAAAAAAGAAAAAAAGAAAGAATCTATGAATCACGGTCAATAACACCACCAGCTAGAGATTAAACTTTCAACGTATGAGCCTTCGAGGGACATTCCATACCAACCACAGCACAGGCGACACGGGCAGATGGACCACTGCAGAATGAAAGGCTGACCGTGAGTCATAACAGAGGGGAAGTTTGTGGTTAGACTTCAATAGGAGGAAAGGATTGAAACTAACTGCGGGTCATAGAAAGCCTGAAATCATCAGAGCTAAAGACATTGGACGTCTTAGCTCGGACCACGAGAATCTGTAAAACTCTTGGGCTACAGAACCTTTGACTACAGCTCTGAGAAAGCTCTGACCTCAGAAAATAGCCCACATTGGGAAATCCAGGGATATCCGGCGTCACTGGCACTAAATGTTCTGGCAAGTTATCCCTTAGTCATGAGATAGTCTAGTCCTGACCAGTCAGACCTGGACCCAGAACAACTGGGTCCTTCACTCCCATTTTTCTCAGACATTCCTCAAGCACAGCTGATTTTTGCTGTGCACATTTTTCTGTGTGCAGCTTCCATGGAGGCGGTCTGTTTGCTGCAAAAGCAAAACAAAAACAAATGCAAAAGAGTCATAGGAGAGTTCTTGCAACATCTGTGCAAGCTGAGCAGTGGGTAAATATTCTCCTACCTGGGACCATATTCTCAGTGAGCTGCAGGATCAGGAAAATTAAAGAATGAATAGACTTAATAGGATTTTTTATTGTGTCTCCCTAGACAGTAGCCAACTACTCCCCACAGCATGAAATTAAATTACTCTAAAACACAATGCTGTCCCAAGGAACCCAGAAATCTTAATAATTTAAAGAACTTAAAGATAATAATGAGCTTAAAAAACAAATTGCGATTTTGAAGTTATTTATGCAACTGCCACTGAAACGCATCAAGAAATTCCCTCAGAAGCTTATCAAATCTCGGGAGAAATTAAAGTAAATATCTTGGTGATGTCCTCACAATCCTCAGGATACAATGGAGCTATTGGTCACTGCTGGGCCTGGCTAGCTGAGCAGCTTCTTGAGGACAAGAGAGGTGGCCTTTATTAATGCAGTAGGAGCCAAGTCCATAACTCTGGGGCTCCAGTCTGGGTGCAGGAGGTGCTGTACCTGGGATGAATGAGAGACAAACGTTCTATGCTGTGTCTGTACTAGGGGAAGGGACCAGGAAAGGAGGCCATGGGCAAGAGGGCAAATAACAGTACAGCGATTCTTTCTCTACCACCTAGCTTTTGAACAACCTGCAAATTCCCTCCTAACCCCCATGGACAAACTGAAAATCCAAGATAGGTTCTTATCAGGGCAATGGAGTGAGAACAGGGGCAACTATCGCTTTGAGGGCAATTCTTAGGCTCTAATCCAGACATGTCTAATCTACAACTTGTGGGCCCATGTGTGTCCCAGGATAGTCATGAATGCAGCCCAACACTGTCGTAGATGATGACATATCAAAGGCTGGACACCCCTGGAAGCAATGCCCTTATCCGGCAATCCTCTTAGCACTAAGAGATAGATCTTGTTATTATATCCAACTACAAGTGGAGCTATTGACTGTCAGAAGGGCTAAATCACTTAGCCAGGAAGTAGAAAAACTAGACTGAAAGCCCAGGTCAGCTGACTCCACAGCCTATACTCTTAGAACCTACACTAAATTGTATCATAAGCAAGGCTGAAGGCAGGTATGTACAAGTGATGCTGGAAGGGAATCTGAATCCTCATGTGGTCTTGAAGGCTTCAGCAAAACAAGACCTTGGATGAAGGTTATATTGGTTAGTGGTTTGTTTTTTTATAAACTTGATGCAACTAGAGGTACCTGGGAAGAGAGAACTTCAATTGAGAAATTGCCTCCATCAGACTGGACTATAGAATATCTGTAGATTTTTTTTTTAATTAATGACTGATTGATGACTGTGATGTGTGTGTGTAATGTGTGTGTGATGCCCAGCTCACTGGGAGTGCTAGCATCCCTGACCAAGCAGCCCTGGGCTGTGTAAGAGAGCAAGCTGAACAAGCCAAGGAAAGCAATCAGTAAGAAGTGTTCCCCCATGGCCCCTGATTCAGTTCCTGACTCCAGGCTCCTGCTTGAGTTCCTGCCCTGAGTCCCTCAGTGATAGATTGATGGAAGTGTAAGATAAAATAAACCTACAGGCAGTGGTGGTGCACACCTTTAATCCCAACTCTTGGGAGGCAGAGGCAGGTGAGTCTCTGTGAATTTGAGACCAGCCTGGTCTACAGAGCAAGTTACAGGACAGTCAGGTTTCCACAGAGAAACTTGTCTGGAAAAAAACAAAAATAAAGCAAAATATAAAATGAAACAACCCAACCCTTTCTTCCTTGAGTTGCCTTTGGTTAAAGTTCTTGTAATAGCAATAGAAAGCAAACTAAGTCAGAAATTTGTATCAGCTAGGAGGCTGTTGCTTTGACAGAGCTGGCCATGTTTGAGGGAGGATTTTGGAGACAAGGCCTTCGAGTGCCTAGAGCTTAACAAGCTGTTAGGAAAACTTGGAAGACAAGAATGAAGAAAAGTGGATACCTGGCTTGTGAATTTTCAAAAGGAAGCAAAAACCTTCAGGACCATTCATGTGATATTTTAAATTAAGAATCTATAGATATGAAACTTTTATCTTACTGGGATAATTGATCCCGGTCATCTGGGGCTGAAGAATCAGCTGTGATTGATTAATAAGAGACCAGTTTGATGAATGAAATTTTCTGGGGTGTATTCCTCAGGTTGAGCACACAGAAACTGTGCTCCAGAGGGAGCCGAGGCTGCATCTCAAGTTGGCGTCCAAATTGGTAATGCGTAAGGGTCTGATTCTTGTGCCTTCTCTTGGGCACTTTTCTCCTGTTGGTTTTCTTTTATTTATCTAGTTTCAAAATGTTGGGTTTTTTTTTAAAAAAAAACTTACAGTAAAAACATATAAATGAATGAATGGATGGAAACCTAGCCACTTGGGTATACCTACTGGGAGAGAGAACATAAGTTCTCTCCAATAGAGTGACTCTGGGTATGTTAACCATTCCATGATAGGCCTTTGGTGGTCTGTATAGGAATGGCCCCCATAGGTTCATATATTGAATGCTTGACCATTAGGGAATGGTGCTACGTGACAAGGATTAGGAGGTGTGGTCTTGTTGGAGTAGATGTGGCTTTATGGGAGAAGTATGTCACTGGAGGTGAGCTTTGGAGTTAAATGTTAAATGTTAAAACCAGGTTCAGTGTCTCTCTCTCTGCCTGCTGCCTGTGGATCCAGATGTAAAAGTCTTAGTTCTCTAGTCTCCAGCACCATGTTTACCAGCACACTGCCACGCTTCTCACCATGACGACAATGGACTAAACCTCTGAACTACAAGTCAACCCCATTAAATGCTCGCTTTTATAAGAGCTGCTATGGTCATGGTATCTTTTCATAGCAATAGAACATTGACTGATAATAGGCCTCATGTTCAAGAGTAGTTGACCAACATAATGGACTCCACGGGAGAGGGGGGTGATATTTGTGCTTTTATTTAGTTATTTTATTTATTTTATTGGTAGGTTTCAGGGAGGGGGTTATTGTTTTCTTGGTTTTGAGTTTTATTGTTGTTTTGGACTTTTGTTTGTTTTTTAAAAAAGAAATTAAAGTTGGGTAGGTAGGGAGGGGGAAAGGATCTGGAAGGACTTGTGGGAGGAGGAGAATATGATCAAAATATATTTAAATTTAAATTTAAAAATTGTTTTAAATATATAATGTATTACATATTAAATTATATATATTTATTTTTATATATAGAATATATATAAATATATATTTATAGAATAAATATATTTATAGACTATATTTATAGAAATATATATATATATATATATATATATATATATGGAAACATGACTCCATTGGAAGAAAATTCTGGGTTCCATCCCCAGCAGCACATACACCAGGTATCACAGAGCTCACATGTAATCCCAGCATTCTGGAGGTAGAGACAGAAGAATATGAAATTCAAGGTTATTCCCAGCTACATGATTAGGATATGGACACCAGTCTAGGTCATAGGCCTTATCTGCTCCCCATTCTCACCAAAGGGGAAAGAGGAAGGAAGAAGAAAGGAAGAGATGGGTGGAAGAAGAGGCAAGAAGGAAGGGACAGAGGGAGAATGGATGAGAAGGGATGGTGATTAACTCAGAGTAAGGAGTCAGTATCTGAAGGGGATGGTGAAGCAAGGTGAGGCTGTACCCTGCCACAGTGAGTCAGAGAGCACTCTCAGTGAAGACTCCTTAACCAAGCTCTTTAAGCAGTCCAGTCACCTTAGGCCTTTGTCCTCTCCTTTCTCTAAGAAACTTTTCATTAGAGACGGTTCAGACTCCTCACCCTCCAAGGGTAATCAATACCCATATCCATGCCAAGGGCCTAACTGCCAAGCCAAAAATCAAATGAAAGCTGGCACATGTGAGCAGAAGAGAATCTTCCACAGTCTTTCAAAGACTGATGTGGTTAGAGTAGCCAGGACGCTGAAGGCTCCTCCAACTCTGCTCATTTCAGGACTTAAGGAGCAGCACTGAGTCCCAGGCCCCTAGTTCCTGTTCTAGTGTCCTTATATTTCCAAGATGCACTGGAAAGCTGGTATTGTAAAATTCCTAGGACATCCTATCTCTGTGTCCTTGAATCACATCCTCATTTGAACTGTATTAAAAAAATTGTGACTTTGGGGACACATTCTATGCTGGGTCAGGAGAGAGATGTTCAGTGTTTTCTACTTAGGGAGCACATCTGAATTCTACAGGAAGCTCTGCTCACCCTCCGTGGAATCTCACTCTCTTTCCTAGACAGCAGCCAACAGCTGTAAGAGACTTGGTTCTGGATTTGTAGCAGTTAAGCTGTATGTGTGGTGGGAGCTCAGCTATTGGTGCAAGTGCAAAGATTAGAAATCCACATTAAGCTCTTTTATTGCTCTCGTCTTATTTTTTTAAGACTGTTTCTCCCTGACATGGAACTAGTCAGTTCATTGAAAATGGCTGTTCACATCTCCTTGTGTCTGCCTCTCCCTACCTCAGCATAGAGAACACAGATACATTCTGCCATGATCAGCTTTTACATGACTGCTGGGGATCCAAACTCAGGTCTTCATGCTTGTGCAGCAAGCATGTTTCTGGCTTTGCTACCTCCCCAGACTCCACCTTGTGTTTTGAGACAGGGTCTCTTAGGGGTCTGGAACTTTCTAAGTAGCCTAAGCTGACCATTCAGCCCCAAGACTCCTCCTATCTCTGTCTGCCCAAAATTGGGATTATAAGCTCATGCCACAACACCAGAAAACTCAAGTTCTTGTGTTTGAAGATCAGTACTTTACCAACAGAGACATCTCCCTAGACACAACAGATGAACTTTTAAAAAAATTCCTACCGCCAAGGTCAATCAGAGGAGATCAGACCAAGAGTCTGTCACTGTCAGAGTGCTTTTTACTTTCTTCCACCTCTAAATGGATACAAAGCAAAAGGCATGCACAGAAAGTGGGCCTTCATCTATGAAGGAAGAGCAGAAAGCTCTCAGGCTTGCCTTCTATGCACCTATGGTCTGATTTGGTGTTGGTAGAGACAGAATTTCATGCAGCGTAGGCTGGCCTTAACTCATGATTTAGTCAAGGATCGATGAATATGAAACCTTTATCTTACTGGGACAATGGATCCTGGTCATCTGAGGCTGAAGAATCAGCTACGATTGATTAATAAAAGACCAACTGGACAGGGATGAAACCTTCTGGGGTGTATTCCTCAGGGTGAGCACACAGAAACTGTGCTCCAGAGGGAGCCGAGGCTGCATCTCAAGCTGGTATCCAATCTTGTGTCTTCTCTTGGGAGCTTTTCTATTGGTTTGTTTTCTCTAATTCCAACAACACAGTCCTATCTACTACCTTCGCCTCCTGTGTGCTGAGATCATGCATTACTTTACCCGGCTCAAGACTGAGTCTCTGAAGAGAGATAGCTTTTTTTTTTTTCTCATTTTGATTTTTGTTTTTCTTTGGTTGAGACAGGGTCTTGTATCGCCCAGTCTAGTCTCGACTTCCCTGCACAGCCGATGAACTTCGTATCTAATTCATCTTCTGTGTGCTGGAATTAATGGCCTGGGTACCTAAAAGCCATAGCTAATTTATGTGCACCTGGGGATCCTCAGCGCCGAACCCAAGGCTTTGTGCGTGCTGAGCAAGCAGACTTGTCAACTGGGCTACATCCTCGGACGTTAAAAAATATTTTCTTTATTTCAGTGTGTGTGTGTGTGTGTGTGTGTGTGTGTGTGTGTGTGTGTGTGTGTGTGTGTGTGTGTGTGAAAGGGAAAGGGGGGAGTGCTATGGCATACATGTGGTTGTCAGAGAACAACTTCCAGGACTTGACTCTCTCTTCTCACCTTATGGGATCGGCAGATTGAACTCAGTCTGCTGAGCTAGCTCAACAAGGGCTTTTACCCAACGTGTCATCTTGCCTGTCCCCATGTTTCTTTTCAAATAAGAATAAAATAAAATAAAAACCAGAGCCCACTCATACCTCAGACCCCATATTGCACCTTGTGCTCTCAGGATGGTCTGCCTGAGTTCTGTTTCCAGTTGAAACTCTCTTCCGACCATCCTCTTAATGTGACCAAAAACACAGACGGGCTGGTTCCCACAGCAGAACCACGCATATCTGCCAATGCCTAGGAAAAGTCTGCAGATCTCAACCCAACTGTGGGTCTTCACACAGCCTTTTAGACCGTATGTAGCTTCACTCAGAGCCAACTTGCTTTCCCAGAGAAGGCAAGCCTACCCAAGACCTCAGATATAGTTCTGCAGACCTCAGCTGTAGACCTCAAAGAAGACCCGTGGCTCAGTCTCAGCCTCTTAGCCATGGCCCAAGACCAGTGTGCCTATTCAGGAATCACCCTAGTAACCAACAAAAGGAATCTTTTGAGGAACCCCAGAGAATCAACAACCATTTGCACACCCAGCAATGAATTAGTATCAGCAGACACCAAGGCAGGCCCTCACCCTTCATTAGCCTACTTAACCAAAGACCTGAACACAGTTTAGACTGTTCTAGGACTAGACATAGTGCTGATTTAAAAAAAAAAAACCAGCTAGAAATGGGTCAGACAGAACAGGGATCCAATAGTAGCAGTTCTGAGAACGGACCCCCTGGTCAGGAGTTAGGTATGAGGTTACTGCTTATCTGATATGTAGCTCCTGGACACCTCATGGCTGGGCCAGTCACATTGACCAGATCAATTTCCTTTCCATGCTTCATACTAGTTTCTGCCTTAGGTCCTTTAAGAAACCCTTATGCTATCAGTTTGATGGTACCCTATTTCCTGGGACCTGTGCTGGCTATACAAGAACTCTGCTTTGTTTCTGTCTCTTTGTGGTCCTGTAATAAAATATTTCTTTATAAAACTTAACCCTTTATGATCTTTAAGTTTCATTCTTCAAGTTAGCAAAAATGAGAACCTAGTGTGTTGTTGTAAAAATATAAAAATAAAAAAAAAAATATTGTGGTCTTTTACACTGCTAGGTCCGGCACCGCAGTGCCCCAAGATATCTGCCAGATATCTTGGCAGAATCACATCCCAACTCCATGGCGGCCCATTGTCTCCTGCCATCACACACTTTCCTACACTCAAACCGTCACATAAAAGAACACACAACACAATAACCTTAGATTCAATTGATAAGATATAATTGCCCACCTAAACAGACAAAGTCCAGTACCATCCATCCCTTAAGAACATTTGTAACAACCTGTAAAGGTACAGCATGGAATCTTAACGTCACCCGCCATATTGTCCTGCCACAGCTTCTCTCTCCCTCCTGTCTCCTCTCCTGTCTCTTACTTTCTCTTCCCCCTCCTGTCTCTTCCTTTCTCTTCCCTCTCCTCACTCTTCCTTTCTCTTCCCGTCTCCTCCTCTTCCTCCAAACTTCTCTCCTGCCTACCCTTCCTTCTCCTCCAATGACAGGCCTCCTTCTATCCTGTACCTGCCCCTCACCTGTACTTTACAAATTCAATGGGGAGAAGGTTCTGGTGAAGTCACCTGATTCCTGAGTATGTGACTAGGCAGCTGTCCTTGGGGCAGTGGAATTAGCATCAAAATACAAATAACTTCAGGGCAAACCACAATACTAGTGATTAGGTCAGTGGAAGTTTTCTATGACTGTGAGCATCCAGCACCCTAACTCCTGAACTGGAGTCATAGGAGTCCTAAAAATCACCTCAAAACTTCCAGTATCAATATCTGTGTATAGAACCTTAGGTCCATCAGCCAGTGTCCCCATTGAATGCTCAGCATCAAGCCTGAATAACCCTGATATCAAAACTTAATATGAGCATTCACTCTCACACACACACACACACACACACACACACACACACACACACACACATCTGCAATCTAGTTTCCTAATGAATATGGATACAAAATTCTCTGTAGAGTTCTCAAAATTTTTTATTCAATTATACACTTAAGACCATGTAGTATGACCAACTTAGTTTTATCCCAGAGATGTGTGGCTATATAAGTATGTTAGGATAGTTCAACACGCAAAACATACAAATGCAGAATTATATAAATATGCTTTAAGGATAGAAATCATATCAATAGATGCAGAAAAACATCCTTCAACACCTCTTCCTGATTTAAAAATAAATTAAAGAAATGAATGTATCTGAACATACAAAGATTACATGTGACAAATCCATAGCCACTGTGATAATAAATAGGGAAAACCGAAAGCACTTACTTTAAAACCAGGACAAAGACAGAATGCCCATATTTACTGTTCATATCCAAATCTTAGCTACAGCAAGAATACAAGAAATTAAAGGCGTATAAATAAGAAAGAAAAAAATTAACTCTCTTTGTAGACCATGTTCTATAATTCAAAGACCCTTATGACTTCCCCCAGGAAACTCTTAGATCTGAATAATGCCTTCATTATAGTGGCAAGATGTGTAAACATGCAAAAAGCAATATACAAAAAAAAAAAAAAAAAAAAAAAAAAAAAAAGGTTTAAAAATAGAGATGGGAACAGGAGGGATCAGGCAGAGATGGTGGGTCGGGGGAAAGTGTCCTGGGAGAGACAACAGGAATTGGGGGTGGGGGGCATTTGTTGCTCAAAGTGGAAACCTAGACAGTGGAAGTTCCCTAGAATCTATGAGGGTGACCCTAATGAAGACTAACAATGGGGGATATGGAACCTGAACTGTCCATTTTCTGAAATCAGGCAAGGCTTCCAGTGCTGTGACTGGGACACCAACCAAAAGCTTAGGGTAGGGGCTGGGGATTTAGCTCAGTGGTAGAGCGCTTACCTAGGGAAGGAAGGCCCTGGGTTCGGGTCCCCAGCTCCGAAAAAAAAAAAAAAAAAAAAAAAAAAAAAAAAAAAAAAAAGCTTGGGGGTAATGTGCTCAGAGCTTGTGGGAGTGGCCACTGAATGACTAGTCTAACTTGAGCCCCATGCCACAAGAGGGAGCCCATACCAGACACCCCCCTGGATGATCATAAACCAGAGGTTAACTCAGAGACCTAGAATAGAACAAAACACAACTAGCTGTCAAAAAGAAAAAGGCAATAAATTGTTTCTGCTCTCCTAGTCTAATCATCATCAGACAGGCTTCATCCAGCCGCTGATGGGAGCAGATGCAGAGACCCACAACCAAATATTTGGTGGAGCTCAGCAAACCCCTTAGAAGAGGAGGAGGAAAAATTGAAGACGCCAAAGGGGTCAAGGATACCACCAGAACATGTCCCCACAGAATCAACTAAGCAGGGCTCATGGGCCCTCATAAGTCCTGAAGTGATAATCACAGGCGTTGTATGGGTCTGAGCTAGGTTCTCTGCATCTCTGTTATGATTGTATAGCTTGGTGTCCTTGTGGGATTCCTAATACTAGAAGTTGGAACTGTTTCTAACTCTTTTGCCTGTCCTTGGGACCCTTTTCCTCCTGCTGGGTTGCCTCATCCAGCCTTGATAAGAAGGTTTGTGCCTAGTCTTATTGTAAGTTGTTACACCATGTTCAGCGAATATCTCTGGGAGGCCTGCTCTTTTCTGAAGGTAAACAGAGGAGGAGTGGATCTGGGTGGCAGAGGTGCTGGGAGGAGTGGAGGAGAGGAAGCCTACAGTCAGGATGTAATGTAGGGGAGATGAATAAAAAGTATACATAACACACATATACAATATAATATAATGTATAATATTATATATATAGCCTAAGAATGAACATAACCAAGGAGATAGGAGGACCTTTATAACACATTAATACACCAAAAGAAAGAAATTAAAGAAGACATCAGAAAATGCAAAGACAACTCATGCCCATGGATGGGCAAAATCAATATTATCATGACTAAGTCAACAAAAGTGATCTACATTTACTACATCCCTTGAGAAAAATGTCCATTACATTTTTCACCAAACTAAAACACACAAACTCATTAGTAAGTACAAAAGACCCCAAGTAGTTTAAGCAATTCTAGGCACAAAAGGGGGTCACAATACCTTATCTCAAACTATAATATAAAGGTATTGTAACAAAACCTGCATTGTATTGGCACCAAAACAGACATAGAGACCTATAGAACAAAACAGAGGAATCAGAGATAAACATGCACAGCTACAAACACCTAATTTCCAACACAGATATAAACATTTTTTAAAAAAACAAAACAAAGCACAGGCTCTTTAATAAATTCTGAGGTTCTGGTAAACCTGGATAATATCTGCTGGTGGAAGAATGAAACTAGATCAATATATTCCACCCCACACAAAAATCAATTTAAATAAATCAAAGACCATAGTATATGACTTGAAACTGTAAAACCACTAGAGTAGAACATAGCTAAAACGTTTCAAGGTAAAGGCACAGGCAAGGACTTTCTGAGCAGGGTTCCAGTAGTACATGATACAAGCTCAAGAAATGACAGGTGAGGTTGCATGAAATTAAAAAGCTTTTTGCCCAGTAAAAGAACAATCAATCACCAGGGTGAAGAGACAGCCTACAGAATGGGGAAGAATATTTGTTGGTTCTATCAGATTAACAACTAAAATATGTAAATACCAATAAACCACACAGTTAATAAGTGGTTTAATGAACTGAAAAGACAGTTCTCAAAAGAAATAAAAATGACCAAGTACTTGAAAAGGCGCTCAAAATTCTTGGTCAACAAGGAGGTGCAAGGTAACGCTGTTTTGAGATCCCATTTCATCCTGGTCAGAATGGTTATGACCAAGAAAACAAACAATGGCATACGCTGCTGAGGATGTAGGGAAGGAAGAACCCTAGTTCACAGATAATGCAGTCGCCATGGAAACACATATGGCAGTTACTCAGAAAACCACATGACCCAGCTCTGCCACCCCTGGTATGTACTCCAAGAACTCCCAGTCAACAATACCTCAGGCAAACTTGCACATCCAAGTTTATTCACAACAACCAGGGACTGGAATCAGTCCATACACGCACATCATCAGATGAATAAATAAGAAAAGGTGATACCTACCTAGAGTGGGATTTTATTCAGCTTGTGAAGACAAACGTAACCATGGCATTTGCAGAAAAACGCATGGACTGGAAACCAAATGAGTCAGATTCAGAAAAATAATGCTGTGTATTTTCTCTCCTATGCATATTAGATACATTGATTTAAATTGAAATTAGGTGCGTGTATGTGGTGTGAATGTGTGTGCTATGTGAATGTCTGTGTGGTGCATGAATGTGTGTGAGTGTATGAGTGTGTGTATGTGTGTATGTGGTATGTGAATATCTGTGTGTGTGTTTCCTGAATGTGTGTGTGTGTGTATGTGTGTGTGTGAACATATGTGTGTGAAAATTAGAAAGGGGAAGAATGTGGGAGGAGATAAACCATAAAGCATCATGAAAAGAAGAGTATATGGAATCTATGAGACATGACAGCAGAAGCAGGACTATTTGGTGCAAGAGAAAGGACCAACAAGAAGTAGGCAGAGCACACAGGCAAAGCACACAGGCAGAGCACATGGGGGAGGGAATATGAGTGGAGCAAATAAGAAAAATGTATGATAACATATGTTTGGAATACTATAATGAGGCCCATTGCTTTATATACTAACTTGAAGAAAGAGAAAGAAAGGGCCCGTCAGAAATATTGTACCCAGCCAAGATGTCCTTCACAACAAAGTAGAGATGGACGATTTCCCAGGCCTAAAGGAGCCATGGGAAAGCACATCAAAGTGTCGCGTGTGCTGAGGAAGTCAGGCCATCCAGAAGCTTTGGATTCAGAAGCCTTAGTGTGTGGTTGTGGCATTTAGTACATAACACGTGGCATATGGCGCTTTTAACTCAAGCATAAAGTTAATAGATTAATGTATTAAAAATAATCGCAGCTCCAGTAATTTGTTAAAGATACAAAACGTTAAAGGGGGAAGTGCAACACTAATGGCATAAAATGTGTGAGAGAAGTAAAATGTGTGGAATTTTCATACACAAATTAAGTTGTTCCTGGCCTAAATTAGGAAATTATGTCTTTATAAGACCCATGGTAACCATAAAGGAAAACTTTCCAGGAGCTGGAGAAATAAATGCTCAGTTGGTTAAAGTGCTTGCTGAGTGATCGTGAGGACCTGAGTTTGCATCCCTAGCACCCATGTGAAAGGCACACATCTGCTATTACAGCACAGAGGAGAGGATCAGGTAGATCCCTAGGGATTGCTGACTGGGCAGTCTAGCCAGTTAGTGAGCTCCAGGTAGAGAACAACTGAGAAATTGTACCTGACACTGACTTCTGACCTCCCCAACACAGGTTCACAGAAAAGAAAAACCCTTATAAGATACACAAATAATAAAGAACAGAGGACAACAGTTCTATTACAATCTCACCGGGAGAAGGAAACGAGGAAGCAGTGCTAAGGAGGTCTTAGCAGGAAACGCCTGTGTCAGCAAAACCGAAGCTCCTCAAATAAGCAACCTGACTTCACACCTCAAGAAACTCGAAAGAACTGAAATCAGAGTTGTTAGGACAGAAGAAGTGCAAGAAGAGAGACCAGGAAGATGTGCGTGTGTGCAAGCATGTGTGTATATGTGCACATGTGCACATGAGTGTGCCTGAGAGCACTTGTGTGCCTGCATGCATGTTCAAGGTGGTGGAGTTCTACTTGTCAGGCAAAGATCTAAACATGTCATCTGTACAGAAAAACCTAAAGGACATTGTACAGAGTTAAATAACCCAAATACTGTGTGGTCATGTACGGACATTGTCTTAGTTAGGGTTTCTCTTGCTGTGATTAAACCACCATGATCAAAAGCAACTTGGGGAGGAAAGGAGTTCTACTTACAACTCTCAGGATGCCATCCAGCACTGAGGGAAGTCAGCACGGGAACTCAAGGCTGGGGACAGGAACTAAAGCAGAGGCAGTGGAGGAAAATGCTGCAAAATGTGTTGCTCCTTGTAGCTGCGTGGCTGTCTCAGCATGAGTTGTAGAACCCAGGACCTCCTGCTTAGGAATGGCACCACCCACAGTGGTCTGGACCCTTCCACATAAATCATTAATCAAGAAAATGTCCCCCTTGCCTTGCTTATGGGTCAGTCGTATGCAAACATTTAGCTGAGGTTCTTCCCAAATGACTCTAGCTTGTGTCAAGTTGAAAAAAAACAAACTAACCAGGACACAAGTGTTATCCAAGACACAGAGAAAATGGTGATGGCCAGCATCAAAGAATTGGTATAAAGGGGACAAACAAGAGAGGCAAATGCTCAGTCATATGATCAACTAGCTGCAGAGGTCTGATAGTCATCACAGGTTGGAGTGGATGCATTCATAACTTGGGCGTATGGCCAGTATGCATGGTATGTATGTATCAATTCAAAATAAGTAAACTAATCACTGGCCAATCCTGATAAATTGCCACTGAGAAAATATATCTGTTAGATATTCAAATAAATTTTTCATTTTTCAAGTGTGTACATGTGTGCATATACTCATGCCCATGTATGGATTTATATGTATAACTGTGTGTGTACAGATAAAATTGTATATGTTCATGGGTGAGCATGTGGAGGTCAGAGGTCATCCTTGGCTGTCGCTGCTAGAGACAGTCTACCTTGTTTTTTGAATCAGGGTTTCTCCCTGGCCTGGAACTCAAAGTAGTCTAAGCTGTCTGACTAGCAAGCTCGAGAATCTGTCTGTTCTACCTTCCCAAAGTGGGGATCATAAATAAGACCCACCACACCTATATAGATTTTTAGATCATGGGTCCTGGAGATCAAACTCAGGTCTTCGTGCTTGCAAGATAAACACTTTCCTGAATGAGATATCTACCCAACTCTCGAAATAATTTTGTCCTAATATTTTTGTGCCCATTGAACCAGACACATGGAGCACAGCATGGCTGCTAGGTTCAAAGCCACAGCATATCCCCAAGTTATGCCAAGGATATTTGAATCAGGCAGAAGTCTTCTGAGCTAAGAGGAAATGAGTAGCTGTCTTAGTTTTGGTTGTATTGCTGTGAAGAGACACCATGACCATGGCAACTCCTATACAGGAGAACATTTAAATGGTGCTGGCTTAGCTTACAGTTTAGAGGTTTAATCAGCTATTACCGTGGCAGGAAGCAAGGCAACGTGTAGGCAGACATAGAGTTGGAAAGGTTCTACGTCTGGATCTGCATGCAGAAGGAAGAGAAAGAGCCCCTGGGCCTGGCTTGAGCTCCTGAAACCTCAGAGCTAACCCCACAGTGACACACTTCCTTCAGTGAGGCTGTACCTACTTCAATAAACCCACACATCCTAATTTTTAAAAATAATTCTGTTGTTGCAAAGTTATATTAAATGGCTTTCTTTTACCCCCACTAGAACTGGCACCTCAGTGCCCCAAGATATCTGGCAGATATCCTACCAGAAACACACATCCCAATTCCATGGTGGCACAGTGTCTCTGGCCACCACACACTCTCTTAAACTTAAATTGCCACATGAAAGAACACACAACACAATAACCTCTGATCCAATTGATAAGATATAATTGCCCACCTAGACATACAAAGCCCTGTACACATCCATCCCGTAAGACTATTCATAACGACCTGTAAATACACAGAGTGGAATCTTAACGTCAGCCTCCATGTTCTCTCTGATGCTTCTTTCTCCTCTTCCATTCCAGTATCTTCCTCTTCCCTCAAACTTTCCCCCCGCCTATCCTGCTTTTCGTCCAATGACAGGCCTCGTTCTATCTTATACCTGCCGTCACCTGCGTAATGACATCATCCCACATAATTTCACTCCCTATGAGCCTTTTCATAGGGGATCATTTTCATTCAAAACACTGCACTGTCTGTGGACAACAAATGGCCACAAATGGCTTTGGGAATCATAGTAAGTCACCTCATGTCTGTCTGTCATGAAGCCCTCAGGCTTCTTCCCAAAGACAGAGTTGACACAAGATTCCTGTGCTACTCTTTGAACTCATCCTTGTCTTTGTGCCATGGTTGTAACTCCTATGAGTGTCTTCACCCAGTGACTTAGGGCTCTAGGATCACTGAGGTAGGTCCATGCTGGAATGCCTCCTCGGGGTGATGACGTTGGCTCAGAGACTTTCTAATAATTATCAAGGTTTCTCCAGTCTTCATCACAGCCCATGGTCTTCCTTCCATCTCCCTTCCACAGGGTCCACCTCATGCTCTGAAGATTCCTCTGGGTTCCTGTGGCTTCTCCCTGTGCATCCTCACCAATACACTTTGTGACGAATGAGATTTTGTGATTGAATGAAATACTCTGTGGTTGACTGAGCATGTACCCCATAAGATCAGGCATGTGAACACTTGTTTTCCAGTTGGTAACAATGTTTGGGGAGGTTTAGGAGGAGTGACTTTACTTCCAACTCCCCCTCTCTCCTCCATGCTTGTGGTTAAAGATAAGATACTTCAGCATTTTGTTCCTGCCACCATACTGCTGCTGTGCTATCTAGAAGTGATGGATTCTTACCTGTCTAGAAATATAAGGCAAAATAAATTATCTCTTTCTTAAGTTGCCTTTGGTCATGGTGTTTTATCATAGCAATAGAAAAGCAATATACAACTCTGAAAAAGTCTATTGCTTATCCAATCTCACCTTAACATCTACTCAGAAAACCCAGGCCAGCATAAGTAATATTATCAAGAGAAGATTCTGCTATCACGGCCACCGATGTATCGCATAAGTAATTCAGTAAACTTCAACCTATACTCTGAGAGGTTCAGGTCCATGTCTTAGAATTTCTGATGTTAATAATGCCGCCACTCCTATCATTCTTTTGATCTAACCCTCTGTCCATTTAATCTGTATGTGTTATTCAGTCTATCTTCCCAAAATGTAACAAAGAAAGGATATTAAAAGCACAAGAGAAAAAGACCAAGTAACACACAAAGGCAGGCATATTAGAATAACACTTGACTTTTTAATGGAGACTTGAAAAGCTGGAAAGGTGTTCTACATGCTCTAAGAGACCGCAGATGTCAGCCTAGACTACTATAACCAACGGAGCTTCCTATCATAATAGATGAAGAAAGACAATGCAAAATGAAGCCAAGTTTAAGCAATATCTGTCTACTTACCCAGTTCTATAGAAGGTGCTAGAAGAAAGACTTCAACCTGAAGAGGTTAATCCCAGCCAAGAATAAAAACAATAAATAAAGATCTCAGACCAGCAAATCAAAATGGGGGTGGGGATGAAATGATGGTGGGCTAGGGGAAGCCCACAACAACAGACCACAACAACAAAATAAAAGGAATCAACAAACACTGCTCATTGATCATTTTCAAAATCTGTGGTCTCAGCTCCCCAATAAAAATCATAGACTAGCAGATTGGGTATAAATACAGGATCCATCCTTCTGCAGCATAAAAGAAATACCTTAACATTTAGGATAGACATCACCTCAGGGTAAAAACATGGAAAACAATACTCCAAGAACATGGACCCAAGAAACAAGCTGGTGTAGCTATTTTAATATTTGACAGATTATACTTCACAACAACAGAAACAATAGAAAGCTTATAAACCAATGGACGCTGGACAACTCATTACTGAATGAAAAATGAGTTAATACAGAAATTAAGAAGGAAATGAAAAACCTTTAAGAAGTGAATAAAAATGAAAGTACCTCAAACTTATGGGACACAATAAAGGTGATTCCAAAGGCAACACACCTGAAAGCTCTTGAACAGTAAGAGGATCTACCATGCAGAGGGAGTAGAGGGCAAGAAAGAATCAAACCCAGGGCTGAAATCAATAAAACAGAAACAAACCAAAAAAAAAAAAAAAGAATTAATGAAACAGAGGGCTGGTTCTTTGAGAGAATCAATAACAATGACAAACCCTTGTCCAAGTTAACTACTAAGTAGAAAGAAAATATATGAATTAAAGTTAACTACAAAATAGAAAGAGAATATACGAAGGACATACTTTAAAAACCTATACACTACCAAATGGAAAAATCTGAAAGAAATGAGTCATTTGCTTGATATATATCACTCACCAATTAATAATTCAAATAGATCTATAAGCCCCAGTGAAACAGAAGCCAGTCATAAAAAGTCTATCAAGAGAGAGACAGAGACAGAAACAGAGAAAGACGAGAGAGAGAGAGAGAGAGAGAGAGAGAGAGAGAGAGAGAGAGAGAAAGAGAGAGCGCGCAAGTGCACAAGTGCCCAGGACATGATGGTTTTAGTACAGAATTCTATCAATTTTTCAAAGAAGAATTAATGCCAGGACTCTGAAAATTGTTCCACAAAATAGAAACTGAAGAAGTATTGTCCAATTCTTTTAAAGAGGCCACATTTACCAAAACTACACAAAGACCTAAAGATCTAACAAAAAGAATTACAGATGATTTTACTTTATGAACAGAAATGCAAAGATTCTCAATAAAATACTTGCCAACTGGATCTAAGGGGAGTAGCCTTGAACACATTGGCACAGGAGACAACTTCTCGAACAGAACATGGCTAGCACAGGTACTAAGATCAACAATTAACATGGCCTCAGGAAGCTGAAAATCTTCTACATAGCAAAGGACACTGTCATTCAGACAAAGCATCGGGTTACAGAATGGGAAAACATTTCTATAGACTGCACATCCAAAACAAGGGCTAATATCTAAGATACATAAAGAACTCAAAAAACTGGACATCATAAAAACAAACTGATTTATAAATTGGGTACAGTTCTGAATGGAATTCTCAATTTCCACAATAATAACACATTGCTGAGAAATGCTAAGAAATGTTTAATGTTCTTGGTTATCGGAAAACAAGAATCAAAACCACTTTGAGATTTCATTATACCCATTAGAATGAGCAAGTTCTTTTTTAAAAAAAATGATAACTAATGAGAGGATGTGGAACGGGGGAACATTCATCTGTGGCTGGTGGGAGTGAAAACTTGTGCAGCCACTGTGGAAATCAGTGTGTTGGTTCCCCAGGAAGCTAGGAGTAGATCTACCTCAAGATCCAGCTGTTTGGCTCTTGAGCATATACCCAAAGGATGCTTCATCTTACCACACAGAAACTCAACCAACCATGCTCATTGCTTCTCTAGTCATAATAGAATACTATTACTCAGCTATTTAAGAAATGAAATTGGAAAAGAAGGAAGGAAGGAAGGAAGGAAGGAAGGAAGGAAGGAAGGAAGGAAGGAAATTGTCAAAATCACAGGTAAGTGGATGGACCTAGGAAAAAAAATAAAAAACCATCTTGAATGAGGTAATCCTGGCCCAGGAATACAAACACAGTGTATATTCGCCTATGTGTGGATGTTAGATGTTAAGTCTTTGGTAAGCAGACTAGATTCCATATAAACACACAGCTGAGTATAGGACAGTACTAGGTGGTGCTGAATCACCCTAGGAAGGTGAAATGGAATAGATAGCGATGGATGGATGGTGGGTGTGGTCAACTGGAACGGGAGGACCCAATAGGGAGGGGGAGAGAACAGGAGGTGATGGGGGGAATATGGGGAAAGTAGCTAAACCTAGAGGCTGTATTGAGGAAACCTAATATGGAACAGTCCTTATATATAAATATATGAAGATGATAAAAATATAATTATCAAACAATGGGGGAGATAAAGCCCTAACTGGGCATCTCCCATCACCAAATGAAACTTTAAGTGCCAGGACTGGGTTACATCTAATCAAGTTTTTGGCCAAAGGGGGACCTATGGGAACTGTCAAATAACCCAGGCTGTTTCCCAGGCCATTGGGTACTCCCCACAAACTGATGTTTAGGCCTTATTATAAAGACAACGTCTACACAACTCACTGACCATGGCGAAGCGGAGTTGGTGCCTACAAAGAGACTTCTTCTGCAGGCTGTTTGTGGTACAAGAAAATAGTCCTCACACAACCAAAGGAGAAAGGTAAGCACCAACCCAGCTACAAATGTGCTTTGACCAACAAATCATGACCTGCCTGCAAGATGTGTAAGAGTGGCACGAAGCTTGTGGGAATAACTAATCTCTGATTTGATTTAAGGCCCACCCCATGAGAGGAAACCTATCACTAATGTTGCTTGGGTGACCAAGAACCTGAGACCCAGGGAAAACCAAATATTGTTCTGCTAAAGGAATGTAGCAATAAAGTGAATCCTAATGACATTCAGATACACTCAGAGACCAGTGTCTTGCTCCGCCATTATCAGAGAAGGTTCTTCCTGTGGTAGATGGGAAAAACTACGGAGGCCCACAGTTAGACAATGTGTAGAGGGTAAGAAACCTTGGAACACTCCATCGATTCCCTCTCCTCAGGGTTCAGTGAACCCTGCAGAATGATTGTAAGAACCAGAGGGTATTGAGGGCACCAAAAATACAAGGTCTTCCAAATAGCAGGACCTGTGCACTTATGAACAGAGAATACACAGGACTTGCATGGATCTGTGCCAGATGGAGTTCCAGCACTGAGAGTGGAAGTGGACACAAGCCCCTATCCCTAAGCTAAAAGCTATCTCAATTGACAACCATGCACAGATTTAAAAGAAAAAAAAAAGAGCTTTCCCCAGGTAATCAGTCAAACATGGTATAACAAGTTACTGTAAGACTAGGCACATATTCTCATATCAAGGCTGGGAGGCCTGCTCTCTTCTGAAGGGAAATGAGGAGGAGGAGGAGGAGGAGGAGGAGGAGGAGGAGGGGAGGGGGGGGAGGGGGGGGGGGAGGAGGAGGAGGAGGAGGAGGAGGAAGGGGGGGGAGGAAGAGGAGGAGGAGGAGGAAGAGGAGGAGGAGGAGGAAGGTGAAGAGGGATTGAAAAGACAAGAGAGAGGGGAATTTCGGTCAGAATGTAATATATGAGAGAAGAATAATAAAAAGTAAGGACAGGAAAGAAGGAAGGAAGGAAAGGAATGAAGGGAAGGAAGGATGGATGGATGGATGGACGGATTAGTTTTCTCCAACACAATCTGTACTGGGTATGGTATAGTATATCCATAGTATAGACTGGGTATGGTATAGTATATCCACAGTATAGAATGGGTATGGTATAGTATATCCATAGTATAGACTGGGTATACAAACTAGGCCAGGCCCATTTTTTGGGTTTCATTGATTCATTTCTACATAAAGGAAACCCCAGTGTCACAAGGTATAAAGTTTCTGGACTCCTGATACATTTCTAAAGTCTTGTTGGGTTCTCAGCATGCGAAAAGACACAGCTTACACTCCACTCCTCACATACCATCACTGATCCACTCTCAGTTCAGTTCTTCCCATTACTCTCCAACAGTGTCTTTAAGGCCTCGGCCTGCTGATGTATGTGTGTCAGGGGATGGTGCACCTGTGTCTGACCCAATGGTTCTCAACCTTCCTAAATACAGTTTTTCATGTTGTGGTGAGCCCAACCATAAAATTTTTGTTTCTACTTCATAACTGTAATTTTGCTTCTGTTATGAGTCATAATGTAAATATTTTTGGAAATAGAGGTTTGTCAAAGGAGTCATGACCCACAGATTAAGAACCAATGCTCCAGACTCTTGTTTTTATAGAAACACCTAGTTCTCACAAGCTCATCACTTAATATCAGCGACAAAATAAGCATACTGACTGATGTACAGGATGAATGGGTGGATGGATGCATGGATGGATGGATGCATGGATGGATGGATGCATGGATACATGGATGCATGATGGATGAATGCATGGATAGGTGGATGGGTGGATGGACAGACAGACAGAAGGATGCATAAATGAATGGATGAATGGATGGATGCATGGATGCATGGATAGGTGGATGGGTGGATGGACAGACAGACAGAAGGATGCATAAATGAATGGATGAATGGATGGATGCATGGATGCATGGATAGGTGGATGGGTGGGTGGACAGACAGACAGAAGGATGGATGGATGGATGGATGGATGGATGGATGGATGGATGGATGGATGGATGGATGGGTAGATGAATGGATGGGTGGATGCATATGGCAGGAAACAGATTTTGGAACTGGGGCTACAGCATCCTGCTCTTCGTAAAGGCCCAGGAAGCTCTGAGAGGACGGGCAATGGATGTTGAGTGCTGGCCTCCATCTCTCCCTAAGACTACAAAACTTCCCCAGTCTTACAACCCTGTTTTCTTTCAGAAACCCAAGTCCTCCAGACCACCCTCATTAGGAGTTCCTACCTCTCTGGAGGTTTCAAATATTGATCACCCCTTTCTCACTAAGTGATATCCATAGTCCCCCAGAGAGGCTTGCTTTCCCTCACACAATGCATATTTTGGGCTTGGAAACCAGCTATGTGTCATTCTTGGGGACCATTTCTTTTCCTGTCTCAGAATGTACTCACACTCTCTCCGTGGCTCATTAATCAGGCTGCCTCTCTCTACCCCCTGTGCAATCTTTGCTAGCTCATTCTGTGACGGTTGGAACACCCGAGTCACCATCGCGAAGCCACGCTTGTCTTGACGTTGACTTCAACACTCAAAGGTCCTTCAAACCCACTGGCCTGTGTTTTTGAACTGCCTGGCTCCAGGAAGCTTGCCCTTGAGTGGCACCTGTAGGAATCATTCCTACCCAGATTTCCCCTTCTCTGTACCTAATAAACTCTCTCTCCCCCTCAGACAAACTTATCTGGCAAAATAATTGTAAGGCAGGCCTCCTCATCTTCGGAGGTGAGGGGTGGGGATGGTTTGTGTTTCTCTGTATTTGTGTGTGTGCAGGTGATTGGAGGTTGGGGCACATACTTGTGGAAGTAAGAGTACAGCTGCAGGTGTGGCTTTTAGGACCGTTATCTTTGGAGACAGGCTCTCTCACTAGCCGGGAGCTCACCAATTAGGCTACCCTGGCTATGCCCACTCTCCCAAGTCTCCAGTACTTGGGTACAAATGCATGCCTGCCACCAGGTTTGGTTCTGGTGTTGAGCTCTGAGCTCTGAGCTCTGGTTGAGCTCAGGTCCTCACACTGCTCACAGGTGCTTTACCGATTTTGCTATCTCCCCAGCCCTCTTCTCCATCTTAAAGGAAGCAGCCATGCTGGTATTGTGACACAATAAAATGTGGCATTGTACATGCCTGGCAGTGTGCTCACTTCCTCCAGTCCTCTGCTCAGCTTTCTTCACCTTGACGTCTGTTCCTGACATGCTAAGTACCACACTGGATATGCGTGTCTCCCTAACTCATTCCCAGCACCTGCAAGAATACAGTCAGAGTTATGAATGAATGAATGAATGAATGAATGAATGAATGGGTGAGTGAATGAATGACCAATGATGAATGAGCGAGTAAACATGAGACAATTAGTTTGTGGAAAATGACTCCACATTGTACTGTCAGAATTATTCCTTTCCAGGTTTCCTCCATGCCAGCAGCAGCCATCTCCAATCCCAGCATCCATTGACCAACCTTGTTTAGGGTCCTTTTCAGGCCATATAAAATGGCTCCTTCTTTAGAAAATCAATATTGGCTTCTTCATGGCCTTCCTGTTACCTTGAACAAATCACACAAACAGGATGTCCGTGATTTTCAATTAATCCATAGGGAAAGCCTAAAAGGACTTAAGATCCACAGCTGAAGACACTAACACAGCGTCTGCAGCAACCAGCCGGATTCCAGGTCCCTGATGAGCATCCCCTAATGAAAGGGGAGAGCATTTCCTGGCTTACAGGAAGGAGGCCAGAACTAAAGGAAGCACCTCATTCAAGCGATTAGATACTGGAAACCCGGTCCTTGGCCAGTCATTCTTCCAGATGCAGAGAGCCTGTGGCTGTCTAGTGTCTTCTCTAGGGGCGTGAAGTTGCAGACCAGCTGCAGCATCTACCTTGGCTCCTGCTTCCTGGCCCTGTGGTCCATTTTCAGAAGGGCCTACCTTGCAGACAATGAATGTTTCCCCACACAGGAGCCCTGACGAACTTCCCAGGGGAGGGTGGGCTCCAGTCAGTTCCTCTATCCCTCCTCATGCTCTGGAAGGCAGGCCAGTCTTGGCACCCCTCAGCCTCTCTGAGAAATCACAAATATGTTTGATTAAGATCTTAAATGAAATAAGCCATTGGCTTCATTTGGAATGTATCAGAGTTAAAAGTTTCTTTCCATGCATAATTAATAGCCTACCTCTTTGAAGATAAATTCTATCTATCCAGCTATTAATGGATCATTTCCCTTTGCCTGTTGCTATGTCATTTCTTTGCCCAAAGTTAAATATGATACAAAGAAAAAATGGATTGGTAAAGAATAAATTTTCCTAAAAGTAATTTACATTTTTTTCCCCAATGAGAAAAGCCGGGGAATGTTTTAAATGTGTGTCCAGCTGACAGCCAGCTGCAAATGTCTTACATCTTAGTGGGCTTCGCCTCTCTGTGCTGAAAGTGCCAGCGATATAGCACAAATCACATTGCTTTGCAGTCTGCCAGCACCTCCTTCACTCTAGATGGGTTACAGGCCTCTCCTGCATCTGTTAGGACCGACTTTTGTTATGCCAGCCCTGTTCTTGGCCGGGTTCTGCTTCCCTGGGGCTGTGGCCCACTTGCTTTCCAAAAACATGTTTGTTGTTTCTGGTTTCCTGTGAGTCTTTATTTTCTCATCCTTAAATAGCCTGACTTGGAAGTTCCCTGAAGCTCCCAACAAACAAACAAAAAGAATCCCATACCTAACACTCAACATTCTACAACGGTCATTGGGGTGTCAGGACTTCAGTGACCATGGAGAGGTTGGTTGTGTTACAGGTCCTGGGTCAGGTTGTCTTGGGTCCTCTGAGCCTGTAAATAGCCATTCGTTGCCCACCTGTGAGAGACCCGACATCCTCAGGAGGATTAAATATATATGAATAGGCTCTTTGCTCCCATCAACTTCAAAGCTAAGAACAACGGTAGCTAGCAGCTATGGCCTGTAGCTGTGACCTCCGCCATTTTGCTATAGCCCACATAGCTGATGTTTCCACCAAGTTATTTTTGGAAATTTGCATTTTGATTTACAATTGGTTTTTCTGTTTGTTTCCTCATTTGGGACAAATGGTTATCTGAGGAAATCTAATCTCATAGTCATTCGTATTTGCCTCTAGAAGAAGCGGTTTCGTAATTCTCTTTGTGATCAGAGCTATTCGTTTTAAGAGGAAGTAATTCTTTCTGGTCTACTAGGCATGGACACTGACACACTGGAGCCATGTAGCGAACCTCTAGTCACTAATAAGGGACTGGAGGTCAACGTGTCTCGGTAGCAGTAAAGACCCATTAAAGGAAAAACTATTTCTTTCAGATCCAGAGGATCTGGATTGTAGTTGGTCAGCTGATTCATCTGTCTAAAGGACCATCCATCAGGAAGGCAGCACCACTTGAAGCCACGCTAAGTGGACAGGAGGGGAAATTATCCCTTTAATATGATGTTTTTCTTCCCCAGAATCTCCATCATCAGTGAACATTGTAGAATGTTCAGGAGGACTTGCCTACAAGTCCTCAGACTTTTTATAAGTCTGCCTGGTTCTGAATCACTCAGAAAAGCGTTACTTGTCTGGTTTTTTTTTTTTTCTTTCTTTCTGTATCTCACTCAGCATGCTTTCTCTGGTACTTTTGGCCTCGTTCCTCTTTCTCTGAAGTTCCCCTCCCTCCTTGTTGGCCAAGAGGGTTCCCCTTTAGCATTGGGCTGACCTTTCTACTGACCTGACTCGAATGGCGTGGCTTTTTCTCTTCCTCTACTTCAGGCAACTGCTGAGGTTCACAGTTCACTGCTTTGGGGTTTTTCTTTTAAACTCAAATAAAATTGTCGTTGAGCTTTCCTCTGAGTTATTTTATTAACAAGACTAAAAACCACAAGTGAGGAGCCCGATTTCTCCTGGACACGTTTTGACCACAGGGTGACTTCTTAACATTTCCAGGAAGAAGCAAATATTGTAAGTATGGGAAGTCGTGAAAAGGCCATTCTACGTGCATACATGTCAGTGTGTATATTTGTATATATTATACACATGTATAATTTTAAGTACACATGGGTAATATTCAGATCAATCAAATTAATTTTCTTAAACTTTGTTGTACTGGGGGTTGAACCCAAGGAGGGCTTTGCAGAGCTAGATGGGTACTGTATCTTTCAGAGCACTGTATTCCCAGCCCACTAAAAAGACATTACTAACTATATCTCTTCATAGCCTTCTGTTGTGTTTCGTTTAAATGAAAAGCACAGTTACCATTAAACGAGGACAAAAAATTATTATAAACATAATCTTTCCCTACCTCTGCGTGCAGGGGATAGAACCCAGGAATTCACATGTATTGCCCTGAATTCTTAAGTCTTCGTCATCTTTATCTGGAGACAAGGTCTCAGTACTGTAGGCTGGCCTTTAAACCGTGACCCTCCAGTCCCAGGAGTAGCTAGAATCACCCCCCAAGACTAGGTCAAGATCTTTCGTTTTCATTGAAACCTTTGTGCCACAATGGTGGATCAAAGCTAGGGTCTGCACTGAACAATTGAAAGATGTGTGGATGCTGAATGAAAGCAAGCCCCGTATGAGCTGAACCCTAAAACCAGGCCATTGGGCAAGATCAGGCTGGTTCTGATATTCATGTTGTCTATCTTCCCGTCGCTTGCAAACTACAATACACACTCCTTTCCCACTCGTACCTAGCGATCCACTGGGCCCTGAGCCATGCTAGGCTGTTTAAACAGCAAACCCTTCAAAGTTGCACTTAAAATGTTTACCTCATAAAACCCTTCATAGAGGCCTCGTAGCAAGCCCGCGCTCTGCTCCAGGAGGCCAGGGATGCTGTGGAGAGTGGCCAGTGAGGAGACACCCATAGCTCCACTGGGACCAAACTGTAAAAGGCTTTCTTTTGGAAGCCAGCAATGGTGTGAGATGAATCATCAGCCATTCAGAGAAAAGGGTGTTTCCCACACATTTAATTGATCCTAGGAGCAGAAGAGGAGCTGGAAGAACAGGAATTCTTCAATGCTCTCTGTGGGGGCGGTGGGCTTTGTTCCTGCACTGCCCTCCTCAGTCAGATCCCCCTGCTCCAGAGCTAAGGGTAAAGCTTACAGCAAAGTGCAAATCAGAAAAGAAGAATGGATCATTTATAGCTGAACGAAATTTGTGCATGTGCGCATGGTGTGTGCTGTGTGTGTGTACGTGTAGTATGTGCTGTGTATGTGTGTTTAGTATGAGTGTGCTATGTGTGTTGCACAGGGTGTGCTTGTGTGCTGTGTATGTGTGTGTGTATGGTTTGTATGTGAATGTGTGTATGTGTGCAGTATATGTATGGTGTGTATGTGCTACGTGTGTGTGTACTTACATATGCATGTGTGTGGTATGTTTGTGTGAGTGTACATGTGGTATGTGTAGTATGTATGTGCTGTGTGTGTTGCGTGGGGTGTGCTTGTGTGCTGTGTGTACCTATATCTATATATACACATGTGTGTGCAGTATGTATGTGGTATTGCGTATGTGCTATGTGTATTTACATATTCATGTGTGTGGTATGTGTGTATATATGTGTGTGTGGGGGGGGGAACCATCTAATCTGAAAGATAGTGTCTTCCATATGGAGGGCAATGGCAACCTTACCTTTATCTAGGAACTTTGAGGGTGACTATTAGCCCCTCGATTTTAAAAAAGAGAGAAAGACAGCTTATGTTCAGAATTACACCCTCACCCTCGCATGGGTTTTTAAAGTCACTTTAATCCAGCATGCTTTTGATCTAGTCATTACTCAGAGCTGAAGGTGATTCACCACTAAAGCCGCCCCTCCTACATTCCCGCTCTCTGACCTGTGAATGCTCTTGTTAGCTGCCTTATTAAGATGATATCCTGTCTCTGAAGTAAGAAGAGAAGATTATCTCTTTACTGTATGTGTCATCATTGGAGAAACCTTTTTCAAAAGAGAATCGGTGGGGGGGATAAAAAAAAAAACAGAAAGAGCATTCTACAGACTTTTTGGGGGGTGCTCAATGCTTTCCAAAGGAGGGGACTTCTGTCACCCCCAGGTGGTCCTCAAGGCTTTAATGACAAGCTTTCTTGTGACTGTAAACAAAAGTGGGAATCATGCCATACTTGCTTGGTTACCTTTCACTGGGTGTGTGTGTGTGTGTGTGTGTGTGTGTGTGTGTGTGTGTGTGTGTGTGTGCCTGAGTTCTCGAAGGATGATGTAGAAGCATACCAAATGCACAAACACTGAATCGCAGGTGCTCTGTACTGTGTGATTGTGCCTGCTACAGTGTAGACAGCAGGTGCACTTTCAAGAGAAACTCCAGGTACAGGGAAGCTGGCTGGAGGGCCGCAATGTCACCTGGCTGTCAGCTGGCTGCAGGGCCACAGTTGGGGCTGTGATGTCACCTGGCTGTCAGCTGGCTGCAGGGCCACAGTTGGGGCTGTGATGTCACCTGGCTGTCAGCTGGCTGCAGGGCCACAGTTGGGGCTGTGATGTCACCTGGCTGTCAGCTGGCTGCAGGGCCACAGTTGGGGCTGTGAATGTCACCTGGCTGTCAGCTGGCTGCAGGGCCACAGTTGGGGCTGTGATGTCACCTGGCTGTCAGCTGGCTGCAGGGCCACAGTTGGGGCTGTGATGTCACCTGGCTGTCAGCTGGCTGCAGGGCCACAGTTGGGGCTGTGATGTCACCTGGCTGTCAGCTGGCTGCAGGGCCACAGTTGGGGCTGTGATGTCACCTGGCTGTCAGCTGGCTGCAGGGGCCACAGTTGGGGCTGTGATGTCACCTGGCTGTCAGCTGGCTGCAGGGCGACAGGTGGGGCTGTGATGTCACCTGGCTGTCAGCTGGCTGCAGGGCCACAGTTGGGGCTGTGATGTCACCTGGCTGTCAGCTGGCTGCAGGGCCACAGTTGGGGCTGTGATGTCACCTGGCTGTCAGCTGGCTGCAGGGCCACAGTTAGGGCTGTGATGTCATCTCCTTCATCAGTCACCTAAAACCCTCCTTTTCAGATGACTGGGGTCAGGGGAGTTGGGGGACACAAAAAAGAACTTTGTCCATAAAGGGGTTCAAGGTCTACAAGAGGAGGTGTTGGTTCCTGCCCTTGGGGAGTTACTTGTGAATTACTGCCCACAGAGTGATGGTCAGTCACTTTTTATTATCTTGTCTCAGTAAGAGTAACCACAATAAAGAATGAGAGACCATGAACTTCAGAGGGAGTAGAGGGCATGGGAGAAGCCGGAGGAAAGAGGGAGAAATGATATAATTAATATTCATTGAATAAAAAGATATAAAAATGTAAAAGAAAAAAAATGAGGTTCCAGTCTTTCCCATCCCCCACTCCCTTCTTGGGTGGCCAAACACTCCCTCCCTCACTTAGCCCAGTGTTTGCATAGATATGAAGAAACTTTCCACTTTCACTAAATATGAAAAAAAAAAGACATCTGTTAATATACTTTAAAATAAAACAGCTAGGAGGGGTTGTACAGGAAAAGTAGAGACACTGCGAAGAACAGGAAGAAATATGTCTTTTATTAGAAGGCTTATATGTACAGGGACAGGGGACAGCTGTCCCTCACAGCTTAGGGAGGCTGCGAGAAAAACCACTGCCTTCCAAGGTCACCGCGCTTACTTACACTGGAAACACCACTTAAACACCACCGAGAGTCGTTAACAGATAAAGCCATTACACACAGATGCAGAGACACACGGCGCAGTGCCGGTGGACACTTGCGTTATTTTCCAAAAATGAGTCTACACAAAAAATACAATGTGCCGGTAAAAAAAACATAGGCATATCAATACATGTCTTTTTCTTTCTTTCTTTCTTTTTCTTTTTGTTAATACATGGTACTCTGAGCTTTTTGCCCAAGGATTTTTTGTTTTTTGTTTTTTATATCGAGATTCTCAGGCACTTTAGCAACCCAGCCTTGGTTTACAATACAGGATGTTCAGACCAACAGATGAACGGCAGGAACACGGAGGGCCTCGTGCCACAGGCGTGCACGGAGAATGGGACTCCTGGTGCTCAGAGGGACATCGACAGGTCCTCGAGTGGGATGGCTCTCCTTCTGTTTGTGAATAAACAGCAGAGTCACTTAGTAATGTTGGCCTCGTCAGGTCGGGACACGGTATGAGGATATAGGAGACCAAATCCTGACTGCAACCTCAAAAGCTGTATTGAGGTTGATTCTCAGAATCCCAAGTGACTGACTGTTTTCCTTGTCCCACTCTGTGCCTTCCTTAACAACCTACTGTGACACGAAGTAAAGTAAGGACTGGATAGACCGGCCTAAGCTCCTCCAGAGAATCTTCCCTCAGCTCCTATCTCCTTCCTCAGGGTGTGTACACATGGGCCACTCCCATGCCCCTTGTTCCCGAGTGTCTGAATGTGACTGAACGCATGTATTTATAAACACTGACTAGAATCGCTGTGATATGGGTGGTGGAGTTATAAGGCAGTTGGAAAGTTACCCTCACCCCCCAGAACCAGACGGCACTGGCCTATGGCTTAGCTTCTTCACTACCACCCTAGAGCCTTCACGCTCCGAGGATCTGAGGAAAGAAAGGGAACCCCAGACCGAGTGGGAGAACATGGGTAACCCTGCTGCGAAGTTCTGGAAAGCCCTCGTTCTGGTGCATGCTGCAGTCACTTCCGTCCTCCAGAGACCGAGATGTCACGTCCACAGGGAACGGGTGTCGGCAACACGTGGCGGGGGAAGAGAGGGTCTCCTCTCTAAGATGAAGCTGTGACGTCCACAGGCACCTTAGGCATGGAGCTGAAGTTTCCGGTACTGCTGAGAAGCAGGGAGTTGATGCCTTGAACTTGAGGTTGGGGTGGGGTGGGGATGGGGTCCTTCCACGAGATATACGCAGTGGCAAAGACATTAAGGCCTTCCATTTCTTTGCTCCTGCTGCTTAAAGGCACTGATACCAGTGACAGAAGTGTTCTGTAGTACCACCGAACGGAGGGTTTTTGTAAAAAATAAACTCCAGGAGCACAAGTCTTCATGGGGAAATGTCCTTTATTGCATGACACAAAATGCTGCCATCCTCCATTGAGCTCAGGAGTAGAAGGGCCGCCCTTTCTCGGGTGTCTGCAGTCTGTTCAGCCTGGCCACCTGAGAAGGAGACGGGGGTACATCTTGCCGGAAGGGCCCTCTGACTCCATCCGCTGGTGGCTGCTTCTTCAGTTGCTGCTCTTTTCGCCTCTGCTCCTGTCGGAGAAGCTCCTGGGTCTCCAGCATGACCCTAGCATTGAAGCCATGGCCACCTAGATAGCCGTTCCTGGAGCCCTGGTAACTGGAATACCTGGGGTTCTCCTTGGCACTCTGGAAGCCTTCACCAGGGGCGTAGTTCTGTTCCCAGGAATCCTGTGATACAGAGCTGGCATTCTTCCTGCTTTGTCTGGCAATAAAGCAAAGAAGTCAGTCAGGGATGAGAGAGAGAGAGATGAGTCTCCAGGCTTTAGCAAATATCGTCAGGACCTGATCACTCACCAGGTATCATGGTGGGGGCTGGAGATCTCAAAATTGATAATCAGAGCTTGGGAAGATAGCAATCCTGGGGCTGCTAAAACATGTTGCATAAGCACAGTGATCTAAGTTCAGTCCACAGCACCCGAGCAAAGCTGGGTAAGATAGCACACATTCGTAATTCCAGCACTAGGGAGGAGAGACAAGAAGATACAGGGGGCTTGCTGGCAGGCTACCTAGCCTACTTGGTGGGCTCCAGGCTGTCAAGAAACCAACAAGCAGAAAAGAAAAAGAAAAAGAAGAAAAGAAATGACCCAAAACAAAACAAAACAAAACAAACAGAAAAACAAGGTAAATAGTTCCTGAGGAATGACATGTGAGAGTGCCCTCTGGTTTCACGTGCACACGTGTGCCTGGGCACTCACACACATGCACCTGCGCTGAACATGCAGCCACGCCACAAAAACCACATAAAACAAAAACTCAAAACAACCACCACCACCACACAACAACAAAAACCCAAAACCAAAAACTTGCTGGTCCTCAGCCAGTCCCTAGTTTCAGCTAAGTGAGGAAAATGAAAGTACAGCAGGCGGAGAGCTGGGCCAGCTCAGCTGCAGGAGCACTGGCCTAGCCAACAGGAGGCCTGGGCTCCATCCCCAGCACGACATAAACCAGGGGTGGTACTGCATGCCTATAATTCCAGATTTTGTGAAGCAGAGGTAGGAGGGTCAGAAGTTCATGATCATCCTTGACTATACAGTAAACTCAAGACTTGCTTGGGTGACAAGAGACTGTCTCAAAACAACAACATCACTCATAAAACAAAGCAAATAATGCAACAGGAGGGGCTTAAAATCTTCAGCTTGGCTCTCTGGAGCCCTGTGTATCAGCAACTGATACGGGTCAGGGTTGCACAACTTCCTGTCTAGATACGCTATCCCCCCCACCCCACCCCCCACCCACACATGCACCTCAGCTTAGATAATTCACTTCCTATCACTCCAGAATAGGGAGGCAAGCCCGGGCCGTATGGAAACTTCATGTTCTACTACTTCTGCAAGGGGCTGGCTGCGGTTTTCGGGAAACGTGATTCTGAAACATCTTTAATTTACTACCAAAGCTCTAGATGCTTCTATGAATTTGCAATAAGATTGCCTTTGATAAAACCTAACAATTTTGTGTCAGGAAGGAAGGCATGCCCTATTTTTCCTCCTTGAAAATAGAGGAGGGAGGAGAGGTGACAGTCATAAAGAAAATGTATTATTATTGCTCCATTTATCAACACGAAAATCATCTGGAGGCAGTAGGTAGAGCCTGCTTGTGTCAGCCTCTTGCATTAGCACACAGGACGCTGCACATTCGTGAAGAGACCATGGGAGGCCACTATGTCTCCCATGGGAACAGAGTGATCAGCATCTGAATGTTCTGGGATGCTGGCAATATGGTCCCGGGTAGAACCTGCCCATTTTCCGCATGGCTGAAATAATAGCTGGGGACAGACACTGCAGACGGAAATAAAGTAAACTCTCAATGTCACCCCCGGCTCTGTGATCCACTGAGAAGAACAGTGGCTCCCATCTGGTTCTCCTCATGGGAGCCACAGCAGAATCCTCAGATGGGACAGAGTAAGTTCCTTTACCTAAAGCACGGATTGTCCTCACTTAAAAAAAAATCATAAACTGATCCTCCCAGAGATGTGACAGACGGACAGTGTCAGTGTGACAAATGTCATCTCTTCATCCCTGACTCTGTGATACTGAAGCCAGTTACCTTCCTCCCTGACCCCGCATGTTCTCTGCATAGAAAGACACGCTGCAGCCACCCCAGAGATGCAGGTCCTTCCTTCTTTGAAGTTTGTGAAAATTCACTGAGGTTGGTTGGGGATGGAGGAGAAGGTGCTGTGGGAGGAGAAACCATTTCGTAGCTCAAGTTTGCTTCAGATTAATGAGTACAAAATAAAGCAAGAAATTCTTGAGGTCTGAAATAGGGTATGGGGAACATGAACACACACACACACACACACACACTCTCATATAAACACATACACTCACTTGCACATACACACATTCTCATACATACATATGCACACGCATATACACATACGCACACACATAAACACACTCTCATACAAACACACATATGCATTCTCATACACACACATATACACCTGCACACACACATACACACGCTCTCATACACATACACACAAACATGCAACTCCCTTACTTTCCTTGGTGAGGAAGCCATTGGTGTCCATACGTTCTTCATCAGGAAAGAATTAGCAATGAGCCAACACAAGAAAGGAAAAGGAGGCAGATGGCATTTCCTGTTTAGAAGGCCAAGGAAATGGCTCAGTGGCAAAGTGCTCACTCTGTAAGCACGAAGGCCTGAGTTAAATCTCCCAGAACCCATGTAAAAAGCCACGTGTGACCGCTCACATTTGTAATCCCAGTGCTTAGAGATGGGAGGATCTTTGGGGCTGGGCAGCCACCCTAGACTAACCAATGATCTCTAGTTCCAGTGAGAGACATTTGTCTCAGGAAGTAAGACTGATAGTGCCTGGCCAATATTAGCTGAGATTGTCCTTTGGTCTCCATAGGTATGGATAGACATGTATACCAATGCACACACATGAACATATGCCTGCTTGTAAACATGGCAGGGGGTAAACAGGGGAGGGAGGAAAAAGAAAAGGAGAGAGGGAGGGAGGAAGAGAGAAAGAATGCATCAGAGGGATCAGCATTTGAATGTTTTGAAGAGTCAACAATATTATAACATACTGACACATATACACACAGATACACAGATATATACACATACACACACACACACACACACACACACACACAGACACACACACTCCTACATTAGAAGTTAAATATCCAGTAAACATCCAAGTACCTGGCATAGAAAGGACAGCTTAGGACCACAGAGATTCAGATTCTGAACTGTCACTCGTTCACGGTGTGGCCTGGAGGAGATGTGTTCTCCAGGCCCAAACTACCTCATATGCCAGATGGGCTGTAGTTGCTGAATGTATAAGGTACTGGGGGAAAGAAAATCAGTGAACCACTACATGTAAACTGCTCAGAAATGAGATTGGCTCTTTTCAAATGACTTATGGGATCTGGAGAGCAAGTCAGTGTCTAATATTAGCTTCTGGATTAGGGTAGAGAGGGATGGTGGCCACTTTGGGGACCAAGGATAAGAAGTAGGAAGTGCACTGTTAATTATCCCTCCCTTGCAGAGAGAGACAGGTAGGTTGGGAGCCAAGAGCTGGTCCCAACTCTTGGGAGTTGTGTGTTTGTGTGTATATGTATGAGAGTGTGTGTATATGTATGAGAGTGTGTGTATGTGTGTGTCATGGTCATTCCACAAACAGTTATACATCCTGCCCATGGTCATTCAAAAGGACCACAGCAATGGCTGTGCTCTCACTGGATTTGTTCACAGTCACACCTGGGTCAGCTTGGTGTGGCCCCTGGGCATCTTACTGTACCCGCAGCTGGGTACTAATTGCCCTCTACTGGTTATAACAGCTTCATCACCATGTAAGGAACTTGAGCCAAAGTCACAAGGCAAGGTCTTTACCACCAAGGTGAACAACAAAGAGAGACAAAGAAGGCGGCTTTGAAACAGACAAACGGATGTGGACTCCATAGCTCTGGTGGGAGAGGACGTGAGGGCACAGTGGTTGGGTGAGAAGCGGAGACGGGAGAGCAACAATAGACACAGTCACCACAGGGAGGAGGGAGAGGGAACACAGAGTGCAGGGGGAGGAGAGGAGCCCTGTGTTATGGGTGCTACATGGTGCCAGTGCACAGGCTCAGATGGAGAGCTTCCTTCAGACACCAAATATTTTTAAATAGGGCTTCTGCTGCTGTGATTAAAAGACCATGACTATAAACAACTTGGGGAAAGATTTCTTTCAGCTTACAACTCTCAGGTTACTTTTTCACTGCTGAGAGAAGTCAGGGCAGGAACTCAAACAAGGTAGGGACCTGGAGGCAGGGGCTGATGGAGAGACCATGGAGGAATATTACTCACTGGCTTGCTTTCATGGCTTGCTCAGCCTGCTCTCTCATAGCACCCAGAACCACCAGGCAAGGGGTGGCACTTTCCAGTGGGCTGGGCCCTCCTACATCAATCACCAATTGAGAAAAATATACCACAGGCTTGCCCACCAGCCAATGTCATAGGGACTTCTTTTCCCCAGTTGAAACTTCCTCTTCGAAAACGACTGTACCTGGTGTCAACAACCAGGTGGTGACATAAAACTAGTCAATACACCAAAGAAAGGAGCTCATTTCAGAATTAAAGAAAGCATGCTAGTCTGGTTGGGAGCCAAGTGAGGGGCTTTCCCCCAAACCGGCACTTCAATCTGGCTATTGTTTTCCCACTGATAATTGCGGGGAATTTCACTTTTGTGTATGCACATGTGGCCTTCTTAATGGTGCTGCCATCAGATGAGAAGTGCCCCCCCAAGCTAAGCATGCCCGGACTGCCCACTCCTTGGTGACCCTGGTCCAAGCTGGGAAGGCTGTTTCCACGGCGCTGAGGGCTGTGGCTCACCTTGGCAGGGAGCTGTACTGGCGCTGGGCCTGCTGGAAGCTCTCTCGCTCCTCCTGGCGCTGCCGCTGCACTTGAACCTCCACTGACACCGAGTGCCGACCACTCTGCGATGCTGGCCGGGAGCTGGACTGTGGGAGAGAGAGACACAGCTTGTCAGTAAGAGAATGACACCTGCCTTGTCGTGCCAAGAGCAATGTCACTTCAGTTCTGGTTCTTCTGCGGTGCTGGGGATGGGACCCAATGCCTGGCCACCACGGGGCAAGTGCTCTGTTCTGAATGACACTGAGAAGCCTCCAATGCTCACTCTCGTGAAACGACTTGGAAACGTTTTACAGACTATGATTTTATTTATCCGCATTGAGTTTATTGTTATTTTGCTTTATTATTTTGAGACATGGTGTCATGTAACCCAGACTGGGCTTGGGTTTACTGTGTCACTTTGAACTCCTGATCCCCTTGTCTCTACTTCCTGAACACTGGGATCAGGATGCCTGACTTATATGGTACTGGGTGTGGACCTCAGGGCTTCATGCGTGCGGGTAACCACTGTACCAACTCTGCCCCCTCTCACTCAAGCTTCTTTGAGAAAAGAATGATATCATATCTTGGCTTGAATTTTTACAAATTCCACTTTAACTGTGGAGTTTGGTTTGGGCACATCGTTTAAAATAGAGCGGTCAACTTGCCAGTGTTTCCTAGTGAGGCTTGGTAAATGCTGACATAGATAGTAGTTGATATCCCTCGCGTAGCAAGCACAAAGCTCAGACTGGAAGTTAAAGCCAGGCTGGGTGGTGGTGGTGCACACTTTTAATCCTAACACTCTGGGACAGGAAGATCTTCACGTGTTTGAGGCCAGCCTGGTCTACAAAGCAAGTTCTAGGACAAGCAGGGCTACACAGAGAAATCAGGTCTTGAAAAACAAACAATTGAAAAAAACAAAATAAAGTTATGACGGATCAGAGGGCTGGTAATGTAACTCAGTTGATACAATGGTCGCCGAGCATGTAGGAAGTCCTGGCCTTCTCTCCTGTACTGAATAAAGTGGACATAGTAGAATACGCCTGTAATCCCAGAATTTAGGAGGCAGAGGCAAACGGATCAGAAAGTGAAGGTCAGCCTAAATAGTGAGATTGAGGCCAGCCTGGGCTACATGAGTCCCTGTGTCAAATCAACCAATGAACCAACCAACCAGACAACAAGACAAAAACAAAATAAAAATTTGCTACCATAATTGACAAAGTCAGGGTGAGTTCCTGGGCCTATGGCTTAAGGCTTTTGAGCTGGTGAACATTTAGTAATTATCTCTTTTGTCCTAGAAATGGTAACCAATATGGAGGGTCTACTTTTATTACGAAGTGACAGCTCAATTTTGAAACTAAAGATCAGCTTAAAGGAGGCACTGTTACCAAATATGGGTCTCTGTCTCCACGGACATGAGCCAAAGAACACCAGGGACCCTTAGATCCTTGCCTTAGCATGGACATGTAAACTAATGAATGCTGGAACACACCTCCCTTGGTCAACAGGAAGTGGCAACTGGCCAACTTGACCCTAGCCTCAGAGATAGCTCTACCCGGCCACGTACCCCGACCAGCAGGTCATGTGAGGAGTGTGTTTTTCATTTACAGTGGGTTATCAAGTTTATATACTGTGCCGTGTAGACCAAAATAACCACCAACTTCACAGAATACCCAGGCATGGCTTACTGCTGCTCTGTGGTCGGCACCCCAAGATACCCATCTTGTTACGCATCCAATGTGTGCCCCTCTGTGACATTGCATAGAGTATACACATTCCGTGTGAAGAATATCAGCTAGAAAGCTCTTACTGAATTTTCCATTAGCACTGAAAACCAGTGGCGGGCTAAGACTCAATAATGGCTTTGTCAAGTAATGGCCTTAGCATTCGTAAGAGAGCGTTAAGGTAGCGTGAGTCCTACTCCCTGGAGAATACCACCCCCACGCATGTCTAAAGAAGAACTCGGCACCATCAGTTGCTCTCTTTCTGCCAGGATGAAGCACCTCGTGGACTGGAAAGCAATATTGAGGCAATGCCCAGGTCACATATCTAAAGCAGATATCCTCAGCCAACATACGATTAAAAAAATTCCGATACAAAATTAAGGTTGCAAGCGGTTAGACTTTATGGTACCCAGTCTGTATTGGGGGAAATTCACAACCATACTAACTGGGGCAGATGCGTGACAGAGGCTATATCCAACACAGTTCAAACGATGAATGTACCAGGTATCTTCAGCACAAAAAGCACTGAGGGGCGGGGAATGGTTCAGTGGGAATAGTGTATGCTGTGTAAGCATAAGAACCTGACGTTGGATTCCCAGAACCTACCTAAAGGCCTGGTATGGTGGTGGGCGCTTGTAATCCCAGACCTGGAGAGGCAGAGTCAGGAGCCTGGGGCTTACTGGCCAGCCAACCTAGCCTAATTGGTGAACTGTGCTTTCAGTAAGAAACCTTATCTAAGGAAAGGAAGGAAGGAAGGAAGGAAGGAAGGAAGGAAGGAAGGAAGGAAGGAAGGAAAGAAGGAAGGAAGGAAGGAAGGAAGGTGGTTCCTAAGGAATGATACCTGAGGTACATACACACACACACACACACACACACACACACACACACACACACACAGACAGAGAGACAGAGAGAGAGAGAAAGAGAAAGAGAGAGAGAGAGAGAGAGAGAGAGAGAGAGAGAGAGAGAGAGAGAGCAGACAGATATAGATAGACAGATAGATTGATTTTCCCCAGTGAGTTCCTGCTTTGTCACACACAGCATCCTCTACGTTAGTGAAGACTGGCATCTTCTCCCCCTTCTATGAGGCAGGACGCCACTAAACTCCTGAGTGGTGTTACACCTGCTGGAGCTTTGGAAACATCACCAGACAGGGAAAATATACAGTGTAAACCGTGTGGTTCACACTGCACCCCCAAAGTTTCCTTCCTCCTCACCATCGTGAGTGACCCACACATGTCAGGAAGGCGCTGGCATTCTGCAGTGGGACTTAGTAAGCAGCAATTTAAGCTCACGCTGTTTTCTGACACACTGCTTGCGGGGACGTGAAAAGAAAATGGAAGATCTTACGAAAACGCAGGTATATTTTTAAGTTGTTTCTCCCAGCAGCCTGAAAATTTGATTCTGACAGAGGGGGGGAAAAGTTGAAGGGCTTTTGTTTCTTCAACTGTGCACTTTCTGACACCGTTCAAACCTTGTCAGTTGTAAGTGTATACTGAGGCTCTGGCAGGCTCCAGGAAAGATCATCACAGGGGCTGAAGCGTGCACAAGTGAATGACTGAGGTGCTGACAGGCTGACACCTCATCTAATCAGATAGAAGCTTCAGCCTCATCCTCATTTCACACTCCCTTTTCCCAAACCTGCAAAGGCGCATGCCAGTCTTAAGAGGCAACTCTAATAGGCCACATGTCTTAGGGAAGATTGTGTACTTGGGTACTGAATAGCAACAGGTCGATAAAAACCACTCTGGCAACTTTCACACTCGTCCAAAATTAAAAGTAACTTTAGGCTTGGGAGATAACTCAGTTGATGACTTCCAAACCCAGAACCAATGACAAGAAGGAGGAAAAGGGAGAGGAGGAGGAAGGAGGAGGGGAGGGAGAAGGAGGAAGAAGAGCAGAGGAGGAAGAATAGGAGGAGGAGCTGCCAGGGTTGCACACAAGATTATAATCCAAGCAATGGGGGGGGCATAGACCAAAGGGGCCATAGGTCTCACTGGCCAGCCAGCCAACCAAAGCAGTGAGTTTCAGGTTCAGTAAGAAACCATGTCTCAACAAAAAGAACATGGATGGTGCCCAAGAAAGAACCGAGGTTGGCCTCCACATGCACTCACCTGCACATCCATGATAACACACACACACACACACACACACACACACACACACACACACACACACAAGTAACCTCTCAAAGGCTCAATGCAGATCTCAGACGTGTTATGAGAACAGTTGATGAGAGGAAATCCTACCTTCAAAGGCTGCACTTCAGTCCCCATGACAGAAGCACAGCCATGTATCTGAATCAAATGTTACAAAACTAAAGACAAGAGGAAGAGAGAACACGTAACTCCATAGAGGAGTCTGTGTTTTCAAACACTCCCATCAGAAACAACAAAGTGTGTGTGTGTGTGTGTGTGTGTGTGTGTGTGTGTGTGTGTGTGTTGGGGGGTGAGTAGAGTGTTTGTTGCATAAGTATGAAGGCCTGAGATCAGATGTCCAGGGTCTGTAGGACACCCAGGCCAGCCCATTTGCAGCTGGTGGTTCAATGAAAGGTCCTGTTTCAAAATGTGGTGAAGAGTAATGAAGAAGATAGTGTCTACAGTGACCTCTGTCACACACGTGCATGATACACACACACACACACACACACACACACACACGCATACACTCACTCATACACAGGCAGACACATACATATACCAGACACAGACACAGACACAGACACAGACACACACACACACACACACACCTGCATACAATATTCACAAAAAAGGAACAGTTGTACAGAAAATCCAGGTGCCAGCAAAGTGTCCCAACCCTGAAATTCAGACAATGAAGCAAAGCTGCTTTAGCTGCAAATTACAAAATCATCTAGGTCTTGTTTGTAATGAAATCGGTTAAAAGAAATGACCTTTTAAATTTAAAAAAAAAAAAAAAAGGCCCCCAAGTGCCGGGTCTAAATAAGAAAAGACACTGTGAGATAGAGGTTGAGTATATTATTGTTAGCACAATGGAATCTCTTCCTTAAAACCACAAAATACACCTGCTGCTTTTGTAAGTGAGCTGCAAAGTACCGGTCTTTATCATGATTAGAAAGATGCTACTTCAAGACTGAGAAAGCTGAAAAATGCTGGTTCCATTCTGGTAAAGAAAAATCTATGAAAGACCTCCACAGAGTGCCACGGAATTTGCATCAAGTAAGCATTCCTTGCAGCTAATTAAAATTATTCTTTACAAAATTAAGATACAAGGAGAACTAGCTAAAATAATTAACAGACTGATGGGAAAGACTATGTAGATAGTAATTAGAAATAGGCAATACATAACTTTTTACAGATTATTATAAAGGTAGCAATAAATAATTGTTAGTTTATTGTTACATACAGATTTCATAATATAGAACACACTCGGTCATTTCATATGGATAGAAAAGTAGTGTGAGGTATGCATATATGCATTATACCGTGCATAATTCTTATAAATGACCATTTGGAAGTTTTTTATTTTCTACATGAACATGCATAATAAAACTCCAAATTTCCTGAGGCACATATACAAAAAAAAAGCTTGTGTGTTTTAGATAAAAATAATGACAAAAATTATATCCCTTTAAGACAGTGGGTCGTTATTTGGCAAGCTAAACATATGTAACTCTCATATGTACTCCATACTGATTAAAATGACAATTTAAGGGTCTGACAGTGAGTAGAAAGAAGTTTTATCCAATTAAGTCACACAAGTGATTCACTCTGATTAACTGTGGATACTGCTAATGATGGTCATTATCTTCTATAGTTCTCTTATTTACAACTTTAACCACAGTGAAGCTATCTTATGTCACTCTCCAATCCAATACAAACCACATTTGGCCCTGTTTAACCTCCCAGATCGGATGGGATTGGGGGCCTTCAGGGTGGTAGAGCCAAGACAACTTTTAGTCTGTCATTTTTGGTGTCTCAGTCCTCTGCCAAACTCTTATTCTGTCAAACTCTTGTGGGCTCTGAATGTTAGGAAGCTTAAGTGCTACTAAGAACTTGTGTAAAAGCTGAAAAGTCCTCAGAACACCGTTTCCCCTGAATTCTTTATAAAGGCATGCTTTGGCATTCATGCGGCCTCTCCCATCAGTGCTCCTGTCTGTGAGACTTCCCTACCTGAAGCACCTAGGGTCTTGAGAACTGGGTATAGATCTACAGAGCAAGCCACTGGCATCGGCAGCTCATAGCACCCAGCTCGCTTCCACTGCAGGTAGCACGGCCCACGGGTACAGAGAAGTTTGCCTACAGGGGTGGTTACGGAGCCTAAAGCAAGGGGTCTACTTTGCTCTAGCAAGGGGCTTTCTCCATAAGGAATTGGTACCCCTCTGCTGCTAAAACAGCTTTCTCTAGGGACACTTCCAAGGAAAGGACTCTCCGTGCAGCATAAGGGGAGAGGTTGATGTCTTCTGAATGAAGGACAAAGAACAACCAGGAAGCAGCAGCAGCAGATGCCTTGCGAGTCATTAACACGATGACAACAAAACCAAACCTTCAGTTCTCAAATCCCTGGGGCATGGGAAACAACCAGGGATGCAGATCAACCCTGCCCTGTACTGGGCTCCTTATGATAACAGGCAAAGCACTGGTAGCTGGGAAGAACCATTGTGAGCTCACACCTTCCAGGAAGATGGAGGAAAAGGCAGATTTTCTGTTCCTTTAAGGAATACAAGAACAAACCAAGCTCAGGAAGGATGGGGACATTCACACAGCACAGGGTCAGTTTTTTTCCTTGAAGGATTAATGTACTTTCGGTCACTACTGACAGGCAACGGAGAGGAATTAGTAATATTATTAAAGCCTCTGTTATCCCACTTCTCAGTTGCTCCAGCCAGCACATCGCCTGTGGGTTGAATGGGTCCCCCAGCATTCTGTACTCTGTTGTGCACTGTCTGCAATTTAATTCTTTTTGAGTAACCGTAGCTCCCATCTGAACCCAAGACCTCATAATAATGAACACCCCAGCAACCTCTCAGTAACTTGCCCTGAGTTACCTCAGGGAAGAGTTAAGGATTTGTTTAGGCTGCACCTGCATGGGTGGAGAAGAACCTGCTTTTCCTCTTCCTCAACCTGGGAGAATAATTTCCAATTACAGAGCTCAGAACTTTTCTGGGCCCGTGCTCTTCTAAAGGTCTTTTGAGCCACAAACCAGCTCTTTCCAATGCAGATACTGTTTTGAACAGAGGCCCATGAGCAGGTGCATCCCACACTGCTGGGGTTTGCACTGAACATTTCCAAAATAGGTGAGGTTTGAGGGCTACTTGCAGTAATTTTTGCCTCAGGAAGCTCTGTAGATGGAGTCATTGGCTAGGAAACTCTCTGTACGATACATTTGTAGATGGAGTTGTTGACTAGGAAACTATGCGATACATCTGTAGATGGAGTTGTTGACTAGGAAACTCTTGGGTACACCTGGCTACAATAGGAATGAGTATTTCCGCTTATGTGCACTATGTTTTCCTAAGGCATCAAGATGCACTTGATGTTCTTTAACAATAAAACGAGTGTGGACTGTTCAAACATGGGAGACCATGCTCTCACACCTTCTGAGTACAGGGGAGCCACCAGGTCAGCAAGCACATGGGGAGAAAGAAGATCCCTAGCTACTGGAGGGGCAGTAAAAACAAGAGGGGCTCATGCTCTGCCTAGGTCACACCAGCAGCTCTCACTGAGGGAACAAAGAGAGCGGATGTTATGATGACAGCAGAGCCGAATGGCGGCTGCTATAAGCTCACTTATGTGATCAGCAAAAGGGAGAGACCCCGATTGTTCGCAAATGAAAAATAAAAAGAAAAGGGCAACCTCTGATCCACAATTTAGGAAATTATTCCATAACTAAGGTGACCAGTTTGCCATGCAAGTAACTGCCTGCTCTGTCATCACGAGAAACGATACATAGGCCATACTGTCTAAAGTTACAATGGCACCTGGCACACGGTAATCTGACCTATGACCTTTGGTAGATGAATTTCCTAGGTGCAGGTTTTCTCCTATCTTCTCTAGAGTGATTGTTCCTATTAAAGAGACGGTATGGAAACACCCGAATCACAGACAATTCCTCATTCAGACCTCTCTAAAATCCTTCCACATTCTCTCAGTGGAAATATCCTACACCGAGAGACAGTCACTTGGCCTCAAACTTGAAGTGCCTTCATTTGGGTACAATGTCACTAGCTGGAGGCTGAGGCAGGAGAACTGAGAGTAGCTTTCTCTGCATCGGCTCCACTGCTGGGTTTTAGGAATACACAACTTTCTATCGGGGCTTTGTTCTCTCGAGCTGTGTGACGGTGGAACACGGTAAGCATTCAAGAAGTTTACAGATCAAGTCGTTAACCGAAAAATGAAGGCCATGAAGATGCTGGCCTGAAAGTCCATTCCTGAGTAACAAATGGTGTGCCTCAGAGTAGACTGACTGACAGCGGGGACTGTCATGCAGTGTGGGGGCTTACAGGTTAGAGCGGAGCGTGTGACAACTGCTCCCATCTGCGGTGGCTGCATTCTCCTTCAGCTTCACACGGTGCTGGTAACTCTCTTCAGACGCAGTTAACTATCTGTTCACTACACATCACATAAGAGCCCTGCTTTAGGAAACCTCTCAGGGACAGATGGAGTCAATCACACCAAACAAGTGTACATTATCACAGTTCCATCCTGTCGCTACAGAGACGACTCAATTTACCAGAGGATGAATCACATCCCTTATAATGAAAACACCCCTAAGAGAAAAACAGCTCCAGAAGACAACTGGACAGTTGTTTAGGTGTTGGATTGGTTTGTAGCACCCAGGGTCAGGCCAGGATGGACTTGGGACATTTTCACACCAGAACGCTGGTCTCCCATCGCCATTGGCTATTCTAAGGCCGGTCTTCCTCACTTGATCCTAGGTGAGGGCTACAGGTTTTCTTTCCAAATCAATCTTCCAAATGATCATTAAGATCCTTGATCAGAAACCCTTGAAGGTCTCTTGCTTTGCACAGTACACTGGATGGATTGGGTGTTGGGAGCAAGAAGGGCCTGGACCGAGGTCACCCTGACATTCCAGAAGGAGACTTGTAGGAGGCAAGCATGGCTGAACTCTCTCTAGATCTCTATCTTTGCTCACCCTCCCCTCAAACCAGCCACTGCCGGATTCACCTCAGCTGGGAGGGCCAGCCTTCCTCTGGTCAAGTAGGATCGTCATGTGTCTAACTTAAGTCTTTTCTCATACCATTCTTCCTCCGCCCTGTCCATAAGTCCAGTACAACGCACTTTATTCCAAGAACTGTTTTGAAGGGACTCATCAACCCCTGGGCACTAGTCTCCTCTGCTTCTGTGCCTCAAGTGCAAGGACAACATGGCTGTCTCACCATGGTTCTTAGGTGTCTGGCCATTCTTACATACATTTGAGCTACTGAGGTGACCCATCTTCTAGCCGCACAGTCCCGGCCCCCTATTCAGACTAACCAGTCCTGAGCCCAGAGTCCTCATCAGGACTGTAGTGCATCCTGGCTTTTTACCTGTTGGTCTCTCCCATCTCGATCATAGCGTTTCTTAGTCCTCCAGACAGTCAGTGGGAGCTGAACCACCACAGGGCTGGAAGTTGAATGCCCAGAGGGGTGTTTGCCTCTGTGAGCGGCTCTTACTGACTCACTCCCGCCCTCCCGAGAAAGCCTTCCAAACAAACCTTCTGTCTACAACCCCAACTCTGCTAACGCCTCTCTACCCAGAAGTGCCACCTGGTTTCGCAGGTGCAGGACATAGGAGTAACAGCTACAGTCGTGTTCTAAAGAGAGCTCCGAGGTGGCCATGCACAGGATGGGCGAGAATAGAGGCAAATACCTGGCAGGGCTGGGAATGTGGCTTGGTTGACAGAGTGCTTGCCCAGCACCACAGCTAACCGGCACGATGTGTATGTACCATGCTTGGGGGCAGAGGCGGGAGGATCAGGAGTTCAAGGTTATTCCTGATTATACAGTGATTGGGGGGACCAGCCTGGGCTGTATGAGGCCCTGTCTCAATAAAACAAAACAGAGCAAAACAAAAAGAAACTGGAGGGGTGAGGGAGGTGGAGGGAATGAGGGGTGGGGCAGGCAGGTCAGAGAACCGAGAACTGACAATCTCTGTCTCATAGACACAAAGGATCAAGAGCTGAACTTGGCTCTGCTCTACAGAAAGGCACTGAGTAAACTTAATAACAAACGCGGAGGAGAGCAGACATTCTGTGGTGGTGTCTCGTCAGACGGCGATTTGAACCGATTACCCAGCGGACAGATGGTAGAACAAGACACAAAATGAAATTAGCAATGATGGAACCCAGATGGAAATGAGGGGAAAGGTCAGGATGCTAAAGGTCAGAGAGATTTGGCTCCATCTCGTCTTATTTCATAAAGGACTGAGGTCATAGCTCAGGGGCCTCTCTTGCGGGGCGGCTGTCAGCCTATTTGCTGGGCCGAGGAACCAAGCACTCACCCAAGATTGCTCAAAGCTGTAGGTACGGCGCCGGTCTTCCACGTCCTCATCCTGTTTGGCTTGCTGGAACTCTTGCCGTAGACGTTGTATCCGGTCATGGTTGCTAGGGGTGGATCGATTGCTAAAAGAGAAGGGGCAGCCATGAGCACCCTCAAGAAAAGCAACCATAAATCACAGTTGTGAGGGGGGAAAAGGGCTGCTAGCTGTGGGACATTACTCAAACAGGAAGTGAATTTTTACAACAAAATCTGGGCGTTTGAAATGGTCATTTGTTCTCAGGACTTAGGGCTCACTGGGGCTATTCCAGTAGCGCTCTGAGAGGGTGAACTGTGTTTGGAGAGAGACCTCTTTCATAGTGATCTCTCGAGGTCTCACTTCCTTTCTATAATCTGGTTAGGTGCTGGCAGTCAAGTCCAGACTAGCTCCTCCAGCTCCCTAGCCCAGAGCACGCCATTCTTCTTTGACTTCTACATATGAAGCAGAGATAATTACCTTCCATCAATATCATCCTAATCAAGTGACCTGACACTAACCGCCCACCCCAAACAGCAACAACACCCAGCCTCGCAAGCCAGGTGTAGCATATACCGATGGTTCTGACATCTCTGTGGGAAGCTGAGGCAGGAGGATCGAAAGTTCTAGCCATGCCTGAGCCATTTGGTGAGATTCTGTGTCAAATTAAAAATAAGACCAAAATTTAAAATGAAGCTGGAGGTGTGGTTCAGGGGTACAAGGCCAGCCTAGTGTGTTTTCTCTGCAGAGCTGCAAACAATTAAAGTATATGCACCTGTGTGGGTATCTGTGTGCATACATGATTGTATGTTTATGCATGTATATATCTGTGAATTTGTGGATGTTCACGTGTGCATGTGCATCATACATGTGTGAATGTGTGCATGTGCATCATACATGTGTGAATGTGTGCGTGTGCATCATACATGTGTGGATGTGTGGATGTCCTCGCTGATATGAAAGACTGCATCATATTGCTATTTCATCAGTTTCCTGTTCACATGTCATCACATGTTCACAAGATATGATTTTCACGGTATAATGGGAAACACAGAAAAATCAAGGTAAGGTAGTGTTTAAGCAAACCACTTGCTTAAACAATGATGCTTTCACTTTGTACAGCACCAAGCTTCCTTTTCTACAAACAGCTGTAAGACTGGTAGAGAAGGCAGAGCTTCCCCCACCCCGCCAAGTGTGGAAACTGGCATTTTAAGGGGGTGACTGGCAAATGTTTTGGGTGGGTCCGTCTGAGAACATGAAAGTTAACAGATCTGTAAATGTGCTGTTTCAAACCAGTCAGCTGCTGGTGTAGTCTCGAAAGTCCCCTCCAAGCTTCTGAAGCACGCAGGCCACGGTTCCTACTGGCTTTTTAAAATAGAGTTGCAGCTATCTCTCGTTCCAGGACATTAGCACTAACTACCAGCCTACAGTCCCTTCTTTTCCATGCCAACAGTGACTGTCTAGGCATGCTATGGTCTAGATGCCAGCGCAGTGACGGAAAAGTGAGCATTTTCCAACCTTACTGTCCCTTTAACATTACTGTCACTTTAATGACTGTGGCTTTTTGCTCCCAGCATGCATCAGTGGGAGGATGGTCAGAGGCAAGACTAACTATGAAAGTGCTCTGACCTCACCAGGACCACTGCTCAACCGTTTCCATGCATTAGCTGTGCATTTACGTATCTCGTGAAATCCAAGCAAGTGACGGAAACCAATCTTCCACCGTCTGTGATGAGGCGAAAGTCATTCCCCAACAAGGTGGCTGATGAGGTCCTTAATTTCAGTTTTGGTAACCTCGGTGGCATTCTGGAATCAGCTAGAACTCCCCTGGGCCTTGGTCTCCAAATCTGCCCAGTTCTTATTCTTTGCACTGGTTTCTTTAAGCTTGTGTTCTACAGAATTAGACGGGTTTGCCCTAAACCAGCAACACCACTTTTCTGGCTTTAGCTGAAGGCGGGCTTCGGCGCCTTCGTGATTGATGGTGATGATTTCCGAGGACGGGAAGGCCATCAAGCGCCCTTTGGGAATACCCATTGGCAGTGTGGAGGTGAGACCTGGCTTCAGCAGAGGGAACTATTGTATCAGCTTCCTTGTTTCTCAGGCCAGGCTGTGACGGGCCAATCATTCAAATCTGGGCTTTGAAAACTCGGATGAGCTCTTTTGCCAAGAAAGCCAAAGGAGATTTAAATATTCATTAGCAACAGTGACTAATCCCTACACATCCCAATCAACCTAGATTAGGGCTAGCGCCAATTTAAAGCTGGCCTTTTTCTTTTCTTCCTATTTTCCCCACCCCGGTGAAGAATAAAATTAAACCACCACCAAAGTAGATTCAAGGGATGACTGAGTCAAAAGAAGTCTTAATGAAGAGTCTATAAATTGCATTTCCAGAGACCCCCACCTCGTGGGGATCTGAACAGAGATGATGGGGGTTTAGGATTCTCTCTATGAACACACAAAAGACACCTTTAGTCCAACTGCTAACACTTCGTTTTCTCTCGCAATACTGGCTTTTGTAGCTTGACTGCTTGAGTACATGCATGTGTATGTACATACATGCCTCTCTGTGTGTGTGTGTGTGTGTGTGTGTGTCTGCATGCACACATATGTACTATTTGAAGAAGATTTGCTTTAGTTCAATAATGATGTAGGTTTTGTTCTGCTGTTTTCTGTGCCTGGTCCTACAGAGACTTCTAGCCCACCATACGTGCATGGTGTAGTGAGACTTGGAGGTCCATAGAAATAGGACACCTGGCGTGGAACCCCCTCGTGGGCCTTGTGTGCTTTTCCGTTATTTGTGCCAAGTGTAAGTGGAGCTTCTGCAGGCCTGCTAGCTTGACACTCTTGGTGTACAGGGTGAGGGCACAAGTTGTGCAACCGTACCTGTCCCCACTCACTGGTCTGAGGATGACCATCTAGGAGAATATGACGGGTGTGCTACTTGTGAAGACTGAGACAGCCAGTCAGGGACGAGCCCAGGAGTACATTCAACATCGGGCTCCATAGCTGAGAAAGCTCCAGTGCCTCACTGACAATAGGGTTAAAGAGTCATGACACAGGGGCGTCTACATACCATGGAGAGGGGCTAAGATGAGGGACGGACTTCCTTCCTTCCTTCCTTCCTTCCTTCCTTCCTTCCTTCCTTCCTTCCTTCCTCCCCTTAATTCCATTCTTTTCCTCCCCCGCCCCCCGTCTCTCTCTCTTCCAGACACGGTTTCTTTGTATAACCCTAACTGTCCTGGAACTCACTCTGTAGACCAGGCTGACCTTGAACTCTGAAATCCGCCTGCCTCTGCCTCCCCTAGCTGGAGCAGTGCTGGAGAGCTCCCCCTGGTGGTGCAGGTAAGGTAGAGTCGACAGGCTGACCAACAACTACTACCCAGACCCATATCTAGGGTTCTAGAATCCGCCCATCCCAACACCTGTATCATCTGCTGGGATGCATGAAAAGGCCAGCCCTGCTGTCCCAAAGCTACAGGATCTCCAACACACACGGGGCAACAACGGGAAAATGGGAAGGGTCCAATATTGACAGTTTCACAGAAGCCTGAGATCTCAAACCAGACCAATGACTCACTGCAGTGAACATTCTCAAGTGGAGATGTGCAGCAGAGAGGTTCACTGGGGGGCACACTGTGACACGCTACAGTTTCCATGATGAGAAGATTTCTACGCTTTGTTGTTGTGATGGTGGTGGTGTGTGTGTTGGGGAGGAGGTTGCAAGGATGAAGGGTAGATATGAAGGGACAGGGAGAGGAACAGGACTGCACTGCATGATGGGAGAGTTGCAACCAATCAATGAAAAGTTTTTTAAAAAAGAAAGGAATGGTGTGTGCTGCCACAGCCCAGGTTCTTCCGTTTTTTTTAATAAAACAGAAATTATAAATACGGTTTTTACCTTAAATTTAACCACTGACTTAATGTATTTTTTGATTCAGGACAAGTCAAACACAAGAGGGCAGTTGGCAGGCAGTAGCTACCTCCACTTTATATTCTACATTGCTGTTTTCTGTTTGCTTCCTTGAGTCATTTATTTCTTCTGTGTCAACTGCAGCCATGTGGCCTCTGAATGGCAGTCCTGAGAAACAGATGCAACCGGGTTGGAGACAGAGTTCATCCTGAGGCTCAACAGGCCAGGGGTAGAAAATATTGGGGGTGGAGGGGAAACTGTTAAGATCACAACTTAATTTTTTTTTCCTGTATGTTTTTATATGTATGGGTGTTTTTGACAGGCATGCACACCTGTATGTCATGTGCCCACGGAGGCCACAAGAGGGCACCAGATCTCCTGGGACTGGAGTTAACAAAAGGTTCTAGCAGCAGGTGGGTCCTGGGAATTGAACCCGGGTTCTCGGGAAGGGAAGCCAATGCGCTTAACCACTTTGCAATCCCTCTGGCCCCTTTGCTTTTTAGAAGTTTGGAGGTTTATCAAGCCACTCAATAAAGTCGCAAGAGTGTGATGACCTCTGTCGGCGCTGGAGAGACGACCTTTTTCTTTATCTTTACCAACTGAGCCATTTTGCCAAAGCACGACTAACTTTTAAACTGCTGTTTTTCTGTACGTAATTAAGCATGCTGAGAGGTTGTACAGGGCTCATCTGGTGTTAGGTGTTGCAAACCTAGACAGGATTTAAAGTATATGGGGCAATATGTTCACAGGTTTCATATGCAAATATCTTTAAATATCATATAAGGAACTTGGGCATCCACAGATTCTAGTATCCAAAGCGAATGCCTGGTGGCTACTAAACTGTACCAAATATCTGAAAACGGGCATCGTCCTTACAGCCTCCTAATTCACCTTCTCCTTCCCATGTACACGGAGCCTGGTTGCACTCTCTTGTGGGCCTGAATTCTGACCCAGCTTTTTAGAGGAGCAAAGAGAGTTTGCAAAGGGAAAGGAATGCTTAATGAAACTGATGAATTCTTCACAGACTAAAAATACCGTGGCATTTGCATTTTTTAATTATGCAACAGAACTCTGAAAACCTAGATCAAGGGTAGAACATTCAGACCCCAGATTTAAATGGAGGGCAAGCCAGGCATATGTTTGTTAAGTAGGGATTTGCTACCTTGGTGCCTCTGGCCGTGCCCATGGAAGATGTGAACACCAGTATGAGGGTGGACAATAGACCTAACTGGATTGTGGTCGGCCTTCCCTGGTCCCCGAAGGGGACAGTGACGGTTATATCTGACACTGGAGAAGAAAGCAGCTAAACATGGTATGGGATGCATTTGTTCAAATAGTTCTTTCTCCCCCACCCTCTCCTTTCAGCTTTCAAACTTCTACCAGGAAATCAAATTCCACCTCCATGAAGCGTCTCCTAACTTCCCAGGCCAGCTTTGTACGGAGTTCTCCCCTCAGCTGTCCTCTGAGGAAAACACTGTTACAGAGTCTCTCAGAATGAACACCCATACATCTTTTCCTCAGTCCTATTCACGACCATCACCACTGGCAGAGCCCAATGTTCAGCAAATACTTCTGAGGCTCACCTTCTTGAATGCTGCCTTTCTGGAACTCACCCTCAAGCGTGGACAGGACCCACATTTGTTTCTAGTTGATGAGGTGAAGTCACACCATTGTTGGGTGTGTAAGATTACACTTATACAACCACCCTGATAAGAATAGGGGGTCCATGCTGCTCGCCTCCGGAATTGAGCTGCCTGCCCCGATGTCCACGGCTGCAAAGAAAGAGCAAGGAGGTCTGGGCTTCCCCGGCAGAGCCTCTGTGGAATAGCCAGCCTCACTGACCTCTTCACTGTCCACCATGAGACCCTGAGTGGAGGAGGATCTAGCTGAGCCATGTCTGGACTCCAGACCCGCAGTAATGGGATACAGATGTGTGCTGTTTGGAACGAGTGAACTTGTGTTAATTTGTTAGCTTCTCAGACGTAGCTCACTGATAATTGCACGTGGCCGGTTTGGCTTACTCTGTCCAACGGAACACCTACGGGAACGATAAGGACGGTGGTTTGAGACGTGACTGTCACGGGTATGCTCTTTCCTGCTCTTGACGAGAACATTTCCACAGTGTAAGGATGTAAATATAAACAAGACCAGGCAGATAGCTTCGTCGGTAACTTCCATGCAAGCATGGGGCATCAGATTTGATTCTCAGAAGCCATGTAGTAAAAGCCAGATATGGTGGCACACTGTGTATCACTCAGGGTTTCTGCTGCTGAGAAGGAAAGGTGTGAGATGATGTCATTACGCAGGCGAAGGCAGGTACAGGATAGAACGAGGTCTGTCATTGGACGAGAAGGAAGGATGAGAGGGAGAAAAGTTTTAGAGAGAGGAGGAGACTGGAGCGAAGGAGAAGCAGCCTAGAGAACATGGCGGCCGATGTTAAGATTCCTCTCTGCACCTTTACAGGTTGTTATGAATGTTCTTAAGGGATGGGTGTGTATGCATGGCTTTGTGTGTCTGGGCAATTCTATCTTATCAATTGGATCAGAGGTTATTGTGTTGTGTGTTCTTTCATGTGGTGATTTAAGAGAGTTTGTGGTGGTGGAGACACTGGGCCATCATAGAATTGAGACGTATATTTCTGGCATGGTGGTAGCCTGCCTGGGGAACTAGGTGGGTACAGAGATTGATGCCAGGCTCAGAGAGAAGCCATCAGCAGTGTGGTACGGGATGGAGCAAAGCGGGTGAGAGGCTTTGCTGACTGAGATGAAGATGTCTATCGGATATCTTGGGGCACTGCGGTACCAGACCTAGTGCTGGGTAGAAGACAGCATTTAATTTTTTATACTATTACAGCAACAGAAAGGTTTCTTTCAGCTTACTACTCTCACATTTCCACAGCCGAAGGAAGTCAGGGCAGGAACACAAACAGGGCCGGGAGACTGGAGGGATTCTGCTCACTGGCTTGTATTCACAGCTTGCTCTATCTGCTCTCTTATAGCACCCAGGACCATAACGGGTAACATGCCCCACAGTGATCTGGGCTCTCCCACATCAATCACTAATTAAAATACATCGCAGGCCTGTCCACAGAGCAATGTATTTTCTCAACTGAGGGTCGCTCTTCCCAAAGGACTCTAGTCCACGTCAAGTTGACATAAAAACTAACCAGCAAAATCTGTGAGGTGGAAACAAATAGATGCCGGTTGGCTTGTCAGTCAACCCAGTCAGAGTAGCAAGGATCCCTGTCTCGAAAAAAAACAAGGTGGACAGAGGCGAAGGAAGACGCCTGAGGCTAACAAGTCATACATTCAGGCTCATGCACACAAAGGGTGAGAGAGGTGGGGCTAGGGGACACAGAACTAAACTAAGTCTGTATCTAAGCACTAAGACTGAGGGGAGCTCAGCCAAGAACAGAGCAGAACTGACCAGCCCTTACTAGGTCTTTAGCTGTGAGCCACCCTCAGAGCAGTGCGCGCTCTAGAGCTCCCTCCCTCAAACCCCCAATCACTTACGCTCCTCTCCCAGCTCAGTCATGTAGAAGAGTATCGTGGGGTGGCTCTCACTCATTAGAGTGACCTAAAAACACACACAACTCTGTCCTTGCACTGGAACTGAGTAAACGTGGCCTGTTGCAGAAACAGGTTCGTCAAAAGATCGGAGGAAATGGATGCTTGTTGTGCAGGGGGATTCTGACACTATCATTTATAAAGATGGTCCCTGCGAAGCGCTGGCCTGAAAGAAAGTCCGCCAAGTAAACACTGGTATAGAAGATACAACTGGAAAATCAATGTCCGCTATATACCTTATCAAATAAAACCGTGGAACACCAGAGATATGGTGTACGTTCAGTAGATATCGTCCCAAATGCTCAGGGTGAATTGTTTGTTTTGGGGATAGGAGGATCTCTACTAAAACTACCTACCACACTTTGTTCTGAAAAAAAAAAAAAAAATCAGTACTCAAGAAAATTTGGATGCGATCTGGTGAGCCTTATGTTCCCAGTGTCTATGTTTGAAGGAGACTATGTCGGTTTGTATATGCTCGGCCCAGAGAATGGCACTATTAGAAAGTATGGCCCTGTTGGAGGAGGTGTGGCCTTGTTGGAGTGGGTGTGGCCTTGTTGGAGTGGGTGTGGCCCTGTTGGAGTAGGTGTGTCACTGGGGGTGTGGGCTTTAAGACCCTCATCCTAGCTGCCTGGAAGCCAGTCTTCTGCTAGCAGCCTTCAGAGGAAGATGTAGAACTCTCAGCTTCTCCTGCACCACGCCTGCCTGGATGCTGCCATGCTCCCACCTTGATGATAATGGACTGAACCTCTGAACCTGTAAGCCAGCCCCAGTTAAATGTTGTCCTTTATAAGACTTGCCTTGGTCATGGTGTCTGTTCACAGCAGTAAAACCCTGAGACAGAGATCTAGGGGCTGATGGAGCTTGCTCACAAGTCACCTACAAAGAGCTATTCATTTAGGGTCCTGGGCTTATCAGGTAGACTTCAGGTCATTTATTTCGACAGGAGAGCTGCTCAGCAAATGTCCATTATCCACGCCGGCCTCCATTCTCAGCCACTTCACTTTTGCCCGATCCTCAGCCCCACCAATTTACTTTCTGGCCTAAGCTCAAAATTCTATTCCAAATGCTAGCGAATTTCACACCTGTGCTTGGCACCCAATTACTGGAGATGCAAAGGGTCCATTATTCTAGGTCCTAATTAAAACACAAGAAGTTAATTTCCAGATATTTCAGATCCTGGAAATAATGCAATCCACAGTCAATCAACGGTTTTTTCCTACCAAGAAGCTTCCATCGCTCTGACAGGTATCCTATTCATCTGTGTGTGTGTGTGTGTGTGTGTGTGTGTGTGTGTGTGTGTGTGTGTGTTTGTGTGTGTGTGTGTGTGTGTACATGCATACACGTGTGTACCAGAAGACGATGCTAGGTTTTTTTTTTTCTTGATCACTCTCCACTTTATTTATAGAGACAGGGTCCTTTGCTGAACCTGGGCTCACACTCATCTGTTTTGCTGAGCTGGACAGGTCAGCAAGCCCTCATATCCTTGTGACTCTGACTCCCCAGGACTAGGATTGCAGAGTGTGCACCACCCACACATCATTTTATACATGGGTTCTGGGGATCAAACGCAGGTTCTCATGCTTGCACAGCTGAGCCATCTCTGCACTCCTCATAACCATCCCTTCTCAAAGCACGGTGACTGAGACAAGCTAATTCCCTTTCTTGTAGAATTGTCCTCTCCTGGTGCCCAGCTGTGCATCCCAACACTGACTCTGAAGGGTGGATATTTCATAGATGTCACTTAAAGCAACAGGGAGACTGGGACAGAAAGAGACTGACTGTGGGAGCAACCGATGTGGGGGATACTTGTCAAGCTGTCTTGGGAGCAGGCAGCCATAACCAGCCAATACCTCACATCATTGAGCAATGTCTCACTGTGATGTAGACCACGGATATGAAGGGTTGTAAGCCTTTTAGGACAGTCAGCATGATAGAGCAGAGGTAGATCAGCTCTTAAACGGAGACAGCAAATCACAGAGGGGCTGTTGCTGCACTCAGGAATGTAGGCAGAAACACCAAACTATGGCACCTGCTCAAAGCCAAGGAAGCCACCTCCTGACACTGATTTTGTTCTGTGCTGGTTAGCAATCCCATCGATTAACCCTGATCTTCTTTTGCCAGAGAAATAGTTTTCACCTACACACATCAGAAATAAGTTCTTAGTTGCTGTAAATTAGTAAGCAAATACAGATTCTTCATTAAACTCATTACATCCATCCGTTAGAAGGGAACACTCTCTTTTGTTTTTCCTCCTGGCATTCAAGTCCAGAGCATTCTGCTCAACCTGAGGAACAAGCAGCAAGGCAGAGGTGGACGTAGTGGAGATCTGTCCTCCGAGACATGGTGGTTATTCTTAGGGAGATGACAGTGAAATTGAGGGCACTACTCTGTGTGTGTGTGCACACACATGTGTATGTATGTTCATGTGTGTGCATGTAGTGTATGTATATGTAGTACATGTGTATACACATGTGCATGTGTGTGCATGTGTGTATGTGTGTGTGTATATGTATGTGTGTGTGTGTGTGTGTGTGTGTGTGTGTGTGTGTGTTGTATGTGATCTGTGAGTACTGTACTCACAGACCAGAGGTTGACACTGGTGTCTTCCTCAATTCAGGGTCTCACTGAACCTGGAGCTCATTAGTTATGCTGTAAGTTGCAGGGATCCCCCTGTCCCTGTCTCCCCAGCACTGAAGTTACAGGTATAGCCCACCATGCCTGGATTTCTGTGTGAGTCCTGAGGGTGTCCCTGGGTGCTCACGTTGGCACAGCAACAAGCACTTAGGACTAAGGCGTCTCTCCTGCCCAACATCTTCGCTTTCTTCAGAAAAGGTCAAAAGTTGTCACCCTTTGAAAACCTTTGCTTCTTTTTGTTGGAAGGGAGTGTTTCGAGGCATTGCTCTGCTTCCGGTCACCTGTCCAACTGACAAGGCTGAAATTGCTAAGCTAGAATTTGGACAGACCAAAATGATGTGGGGCAAACTGATTCTCAGGCTGCTAATGCTAAAGCATGCTGGGCAGGGATACAGGATTCCCGCCATCTTGTAGGCTCCGAGACGGATGAGGAATGGAAGGAGTAGGGAGGCTAAACCAAAAGATGCACCGGCTATCAAAGTACAAATAAAAATAACTCCTCCACACAAGCTTCATTAAGTTTTAGCGGCAAATATCTTGGGGTTTTACACTCAGGCCACAGGTCATAAATTCACAGTACCCCCCCCCACATGTTTCACAAACACCTGAATTCAATTTCTCTTTGGACTGCGGAGCAAGAACGTGTGTTACAATTAATTATGCCTGTGAAGTTAGCTTTGAACAGGGGCAGATTTTTTTTTTTTTTTTTTTTGTGAGGCAGGAGAGTATTTATGGTGTTCGGTATTTTGGGACAGCTCTTTCTCCCAACTTGGCACTCCTATGTTGGTGGGTAAATCTAAATTCAGTCAAATATAAACATGAAGTAAATTATTATAACTGTTAAATAATGTTTTCATTTTCCATAGATAACTCAGATATACAAGACACGGAGCCAAGGTCTTTTTGGGTTAACGGAATTCGGGTAAATAGATCTCTGCCTGTGTACAAATCAATCACTTTAAATTGTACAGTGGCATCTAAACAGAGACCAAGTAGCTCTGTTTATATGTGTCTGTGAGCACATGTGAAATTAGCCACTTAGGGAATACCACGTCACCTTCAGTTTCTTTTTACAGTTTTCCTCATCATCTGTGATATGAAAAGAATTATGAGAGGCTTGTGCAAATCCCACAGGCACTCCCTCTGCTCGGCTGATAAAATTCATCTCCAGGCTGCGACACCCGTGATTTGTTGGCCATTTCGCACCAATTCCAGTATAATAAATCATAACAAATTAAAACCATAGAGCTATACTCTCTGGGTTAAAAAGCTGGTCATCACGACTGTTAATCCCAAGTTCGTTCTGATAAAAAGCAGTTCTGGGTCCCAGGATGCTCTGCGGATCACAGGGAGGTCGCCCCACTGGTGGGGAGCTCGTCCGTCCTCTGTGGCCCCTGGTAACAACCCCATCGTCTTATAAGCAGTTCTCTCTATCACCATCATCACTCTTCCTTATTAGCCTGTCAGTGGTCTCATGCAGGAGTGAGGGGGATTTAGCATTACTTGAGGGGAACACCTCTAGCTGCAGAGCTCAGACGTACAAAGGCACATAGAGCTTTAGGATCCAGCAGTAAGCACACAAAGAAAAGACCACTGGAGCCCTCCCTGACAGGAGTCAGACACACTTCAGGCTGGCTTCTGCTCAGAAGGGCTACTGCTTGTGTGGGAGGGACACCTCAGAGGAAACACTTGCCTAAGTCACAAAAGTATTAGTATTAACATTTATATCATCATCATCATCATCATCATCATTACTACTATTAATTAAGGAGGTCTTATTATGATACCCAGGCTGCCTGTGACCTGCTAGGCTTAAGCCATCACCATGCCTCAGCTTCCCAGATAGCTGGGGGTATGAACCCCATACTTGGATTTTTTTTTAATTACTAGTGTAGTGGTGAGATGGCTCAGTGGGTAGAGACACTTCAATACTTTGGTTCTATCCCTGGAACCCACACAGTGGAAACAGAGAACTTCCAAGTCATCCTCAGATTTCCACATTCACACAGTGTTGCACACACATATCTACTAATAATTAAATAATAATTATAGGCAACAAAACAGGACAAAATTTTAAAAACATATCAATGTAAAACTAGCTATCGAAGTTTTTACGGAAAAAAAAAAACCTATATTTAAATAGAACGTTTTCAACAGATGGTGCCTGATGAGAGAACCATGTAGGGCTGAAAACCCCAGAGACAGTAGAGAGAAGGAGTCTGAGTGACCTTGTGACACCCTCCACACCTTACAGAAGGAAATGGGCAAAGGGAAGGCAACAGTCAGACGCTGGGTCTGATCCTGAGTCAGCTTCCCAGCAAGCTACCCTCAGGAGCCATAAAAGCAGGCAATGGGGGAAAATGACTTCGGGTACACCTGCCTACAAATCTAAAAGCAGTTTGGAAAGCACCTGTAAGGTGTTACACCTATGAGAAATCACACAACTCACAAAGTCATTATAACCTGGTTAATAACCCTCAAAGTATACTCCTCCTACAAGTTGCCTTTCTCCAACTTTCCTATAACTAGTAAGAGCATGTGAGGCATTTCAGTGGGGGAGAGAGGTGGTGTAAGCTTAAGGTTGTATTATTCATTCAATAAAGCCATCAGGGATAAAAAGGTTAGCCAGCTGTGACCCCGAGTTAAGGTCTATGTCTCAAACTGAGATAGACATTTAAGAGGAAAGAACAGATGGAATTCAATGCCCAAATTTAAAAAAAAAAAAAAAAAGAATAGGGAAAGAAGAAGAAAAAAAAAAGGAGCTATGAACTTTGAAATAAAAAAGCAATGGAAATTAAATTACAAAAGCTGATAGATTTCAGTGACAAAATAAAATGATTATCATGTTCTTTTTCATATTAGAGGAATTTTTTTAATCACACAAGCATAGAAACTAATTATCGAACCATTATTTTAATTCTTTAATCATGACATGATTACACAGAATCCAGGACTAACGTTTTCTTTGTTTTTGCATTCTCCTGTCTTTAATGATAGCATAATTGCAAAATTCTATAGAAAAGAAAGATACCTGTTTAAAGATAAAAATCCCAGTGTGATGCAGGATTTGATTATATATTGTATTTTAATTCAAAATAATAGCAAATTTCTATATGGGCTCCTGAAATTACTCAAAAATGGGAAACAATATAGTACAACTAAGATTAAGATACACACACACACACACACACACACACACAGCCTACACAGTTTGTAATAGACATCACTTTAGTTAAAGAAAGAGTGGGGAACTACTTCTTTGCTTAAGAGAGAGGGAGGGAAGAAGAGAGAGGAAGGGAGGTGGAGGGAGGGAGGAAAGGAGGAAGAGGGGGAGAGAGAGAAGGGGGCAGCAAGAAAATAGGTTGGATATTTCTGAACACAAAAGAAAGCTTTCTGTATGTCTGTATTAGCTACTTTCTGTTGTGGTAAAATTACCGTGTGAAAAAGAAGCTCGTAGCTGGACCATATTATGATTGCTTACAGTTCCAGAGGAAGGGTCCACAAGGGCAGTAGAGCTACGGGAGCCGGGAGCTGAGAGATCACAACTGCAGCCACCAACAGGAAGCAGAGGAAAAGCTATAGAGGAAGCAAGGCCCGCCCCCCCAGTGACGTACTTCCTCCATCAAACCTCCACCTTCTGACGGTTCGGCAATCTTCCCAAACAGCACCACCAACCAGGAACCACATGTTCAGACACGTGAGCCTAAGCAGGGCCAGAGGGGGCATTTCGTCTTCAAACCTCCACAGTACCACCGTTTCTCGATAATTTTAAGAGCTTTTCAATGTGTCCCTTGCTTTTACTTATTTTATGCCTTTTTACTAGCTTCACAACTAGTAGTTTATAGCTCTATTTATGATCTGCTCTTATAACTTCAGTCTAAATGTCACTCAACTCAACCTCTTGTCTCAGGCTTTGTTCCTCCACGAGGGAATACAGCCAGTGATTGGGCTGGAAGCTAGAGTGGCCCGTGTGCTTTCAAAGTCCCTTACATGTTGTGAGGGTTTGTATATACTTGGCCCAGGGAGTGGCACTGTTGTGCGGTGTGGCCTTGTTGGAGTAGATGCGCCCCGTTTGGGTAGGTGTGTCCCTGTGGGTGTGAGCTTTAATATCCTTGTCCTAGCTGCCTGGAAGTCACTATTCTGCTAGCAGCCTGCAGATGAAGATGTAGAACTCTGAGCTTCTCCTGTACCATCCCTGCCTGGATGCTGCCATGCTCCCACCTTGATGATAATGGACTGAACCTGTGAACCTGTAAGCCAGTCCCAATTAAATGTTGTCCTTTATAAGAATTACCTTGGTCATGATGTCTGTTCACAGCAGTAAAGCCCTAATTAAGACACATGTGTACTGTCTATATCCTAAATGCTGCCTGAAAGCTGGCTCCCAGCAATCCTGCCTCATGGCAGATGCTGCTCTGACCACCTGGACCCACGAAACTCTTCAAACTGAGAGCGTTGAGATGGATACATCTTGATCTCTGGTTTGCTACTCTCTCATCAAAATGACTTTGCCATGGTTCACTCATCATCAATAGAATCACCAAAAATCATCTGGTATAATTCAATATAGTTAAGCATGAAATATATATTTTTTCACATATATATTCACATATATACATACACATATATATATTATACATTCATATACACACATGTGCATATATATGAATTCTTTACATGAAACAAAAACTTGAGATTCTATAATGATCCTCCACCCAGGTTCCTCTGGAATCCAGATATTTCTGGTTGGTGTGTCTGTAACTGTTCTCCCTGCTGTACTCGAGTATATCTGCCAGCATTCTGTTAAGGCAGACAAGCACAGCTATCCCAACCCCTACCCCTGCCCCCTCCCCTACAGTAGCAGCAGAGTGTATATAATAATGTATTTTCAGCTTGTGTCTACATTGCTCACTGCTCATTCAAACAGGGAATTTGACTAAACCACCTTTCTTCTGTGGCATTCTTTACTGTCTCTGGCTTCATTTTCTTGTTGAACATGGTGCTCTGAAAAGCAGATCAACCACCGGGCCTGGTCTACCACATGGGAAGCTCCTTCTCTGGGGTCATTTCAATCTCTACCCAGGAGCGCCCAGAAACCTTTGGCTTTCAGTCATTCTGCCCTCACTCATAAGGTCATAAGAAGACCCATCCTTCCTCCTTCCCTCGACCCCCCCCTCTCTCGTACACACACACACACACACACACACACACACTTTCTACTCTCTTTGGTTATCATTGGACTTTCTGACTTATGTCATTTTTAATTCTCGACTATTTTTAAATGTCACTTCCATAACGAACTTGGAAGCACTGGAAGGTTCTCTATATGAGACTGGGGGAGAGAGATTATCGACAGTCTTTTTGAGCTGTAGACCCTGCAAGCGGAAATGATGACAGGTCTGAGGAGATAAGCCCACTGGTGTAATACTGGCCTGGAGAGAACCCGGCCACTTCCTGGTTAGATTTGGAGCCTGCTGTGCAAGATGGAGCTCACGCCTGGTGCTATTGCATGGGCTGAAACGAATGGCTATGAAAACCAGTGTAGAAAAGGTTACCACGGCATTTCATACAGCCGCTGCGATTGGTCAAACACAATTTGGATCAGATCAAGTCATCCAAAATCCCAGCATGGACGCAGGAGAAGAGACTCATAAAATGGCCCGACCTCTATCTGACATGGTATTGGCAATTGATGGGTGCTAGGAAGGGAGAGTTCTTTTACTTAAGGGATTTAGCATCTCTGAAGCCACCTACATTCTAGGAGATGGTCCTCCATGCTCCTACAAAATGGACTCGGTGAGTTAAAAATAAATTAAAAAAAAACAGCACATGGTGTTCGGAACAGGAAGTGGGAATGGGGGAGAACTGGAGGGAGTGAGAGGGGGTGGATTTGCATAAAATGCATCATGAAACTCTCAATAATAAAAAAATCTCAGAGAGATGGCTCAGTGGTTAAGAGCACCGACTGCTCTTCCAGAGGTCCTGAGTCCAATTCCCAGCAACCACATGGTGGCTCACAACCATCTGTAATGGGATCCGATGCCCTCTTCTGGTGTGTCTGAAGACAGCTACAGTGGACTTATGTATAATAAATAAATAAATCTTTAAAAAAAATTCTGAGGGAAAAAATTCCTTGGGATAACAAAGAAGTAAATACCCAAGTATATGAGCACTTACAATAAAACGTAAATATACAGACTAGGTGACTACAAGCTAAAATGGTGGTCTGTGACAGTAACCGTGCTACATGGGCCACCACACAACTATTTCTGATTCTGATCATTCTGGTTTTTAAAAAGAAATGTATGCAATTTACTTAAAGACCAGTGTCTTTGAGACAGGGCCTGGCTGTATACCCCTGGTTGGTTTTGAACTTGAGACAGTTCTCTCTGTCTTCGGAGTGTTGGGATTACATGTACGCATCGCCCTACCAGCCTTGAAAGTAAAGACACAACAGCAAATGTTACCTATAGAGCCCTGTGCTTAAAGTAACTGTCCTTTCTTTGACGTCTCTTTAGCTGTAACCCACGGTTACGCCCGCTGATCACCATGGTGATTACTGCACTCACATCACCCAGTTTCAACATGTGCTGTCTTTACTCTTTCTCCTCCAAATTGCAGCTCCTCCTTCAGGCCTCTTCAAGTTGCTTCTGTGATGTTGGCGTAAGAAGTGGGTGGCGCTTTTCCTCACAGCTTGGCCGGCCCACAATGATAGAGCCCCAAGGACACAGCTCTAGGCCCTGGCATATCCTGCATTTTCAGAAAGTTCTGGGCTTTTATGACTGATAACATGTGAATGGACACGAGCCAACTCAATTTGGTACAGGATCTTGAATGATGAGAGTCATAGGAAAAGCAGCGGATAATCTGATTATCTGGAGGTCTGCCAAATGCTCTTTGAACGTGTCAATCCTTCTGCTTAGACAGTCTTCTAGAAGCAGTGTCTCGCACTCTGGAAAGAGACCAGCAGCAATATTTCTCTAACTCTTGAGAAACACTTTGAGGTTCTTCTGGACCACGAGTTTTCATGGCCAGACGGCGTGAGCAGAAGAGATGGCCGAAAACTGAGCTGGGTTTTACCCTGCAGACCACGGCATACTCTCCAGGGTCTCTGCATCCCAACTGTCTCGCTGGCAAACGTCGGCGGCAGAACTTTTACAGACACAGGACTCTGTAAAATTTAGTTTCCAGGCATTGGCCAGTTCTGCCTTTGCTTCACTTCTAGTCAGATGCCACTTTATTCTACTGCTGACTAATGCGTGTCTTCTGTTTGCTTGAGACAAGATCTCCTTTAACTCAGACAGGCCTTGAACGCACTTGCAGTCAAAGATGACCATGCCCTTGTGATTCTCCTGCCCCTGCCCCGGAAGGGCTGAGATGTTCCTTCCATGCCTGCTGCATGCCGTGCCAGGGCTGGGGCCCAGGACTGTGGTGTGCTACCCAGCACCGCCTACTGAGTATATCTCCCCCCGCACCAGATTCTGAAACTACAAAACTGTAGCTGATTAAAATGAGATAAAAATGAAACATTTCATCCTTTATAAGTTGTCTTAGGTAGTGAAAACTCTGTCTAAAACGTTCAAAGATTTTTTTTTTGAATCAGTAGCTTTTAACTGTTAGCTTGACACAGTCTAGAGTCATCGGATAAGAGATTGCTTAGATACAACTGACACGCGGGCTCTTCGGAGGTGGTGCGTATCCTGACTGTTAATTGATGTAGGAGGGGCATCATCACTCCCTGGGCAGCTGGTCCTCTGCTACATAAGAAAGCTGGCTAAGCAAAGCAACAGAAGAGAGCCAGCAATCAGCAGTCATCCATGGGTTCTGCTACAAGTTCCTCCCTGACTTCCCTCCGTGCTGCGCAGTGACCTAGAATGGTAAGCTGAAGTAAGCCCTTTCCTCCTCTACGTTGCCTTCAGTCAGCATTTTGCCACACCATCCGAAAGGAAACTAGAGAAACTTTGATACACCGGTATGCGGCATGTTTCAAAATTGCTTGGACCTCATCATGGATTTCACTAAAAATTTATTTTTTTATTCTTTATACAGAGTTTTTGTTCTACTAATGAGGGCTCAGAAAACAGGTAGGTGACTTTCGCCAAGGGAATACCAGGTGCTGGCATAGGGCAAAGACACGGATTTCAAGGCCAGCCTAGTACGGAGGTCAGGGAGGCAGAGCAGTGCCAGGCTCTACTTGACAAGGAGAAGAACAATGGAGCCAGGCATCTGTCAAAGCCAGTGAGAGCCTTCACCAGCAGAGAGTCACCTGCCTTTCACCATCTGCTGATGCCCAAGGACCAGTGTGCGGGAGGCTACACAGGACGCACGAGGGTGAAATATGTGGTTTGCAGCACCGAAAACCATGATGCTTATGAGTCATGTGACATAGTCAATGGCACACAGATATAGTAATAGCTCCAGGTAGAACAACCAGCAACATCTGAAGCCAGACATTAGTCGACACAGTGGTTCTGGAGGTATCCTGAGTGGCAAAAAGGATGAGTTGGAAAAACACAATGTAGGACTATTCTTTTCCATCCTAAGAAGGCCAATGAACAGAAACCATGAAGTCACAGCCTCCGTAGACACCATCTTGTTTCCTCTTCTCCCACGGTGTCGTGTCTCTAAGGCTGGCAAAGACGACAATTGCTTCGTCTTCACATCCTAATGGCACCTCCCTGGATTTTGGCCGGCACTTTGTTCTGATATTACATTACAACAGACCTCCTCTGACATTTCATTTTGTCAGTGCGACAGGGTTTCTATATTATTCTGTATTGACATTAAGAACCCTCTCCATGGTCTTGGCTCGTACTGTCTAGAGAGCGCTGAGATGAAGTGCGTGGCCCATGGAACAGATGGCTGAAGTGATACTGTTCGGAATGTTTAATAAACGTCGAGGTCCTTCTCTGATTATGAACGTACACAATATGTGCACCATGGAGGTTCACAAAACTGTTTCCGTGGAGCCCCAGAGCTCTTGACAGGGTGGATACAGTTATGATATTAATTCTCTACAGTCACAGTTAACAGAAACACAACAACCCCTTTTACATGTCATGAACCTCAGAGAGTTAATCCTCCGTCCTTCAGCAAGAATTAAGTTATTTTTAATAACCACCGAGCCATCCCTCCGGTCTCTAGACAAATGAATTAAGTTATTTTAACAATTAACATGGTTTTGTAAAAAAAAGGAACTTATAGAGCAAACTACAGTAGCCTTTTATTATTGTTGAATTTAAGAAGCCTTTGGCTATGGAATATTCTAAATATTTCTTGACAAGAAAGAAAAATGATAGCACTTTAACACTGGCCATAAGACGTATCTCAAATCAGTGTTCTCAGAGGGTTAAAAAGACAGTTCTCCCTCCTCTATCCCTTTAACGTCTACTAATTTGTCTATGAACACGTTATGGTTTGTAATGAGACTGGGAATCCCGATTCCTAATACTGTACACTCCTAAACTGCTCTTCTCCCAATTCATAGAGACGTATCTATCTACCTACCTATCTATCATCTGTCTGTCTGTCTGTCAGTCGGTCTGTCTGTCTGTCTATCTATCTATCTATCTATCTATCTATCTATCTATCTATCTGCCTGCCTGCCTGTCTGTCTGTCTGTCGGTCTATCTATCTATCTATCTATCTATCTATCTATCTATCTATCTATCTATCGTCTGCTTACCTATCTATCTGTCTGTCTGTCAGTCTATCTATCTACCTACCTACCTACCTATTTATCTACCTACCTATCTATCTACCTACTATCTACCTACCTACCTGTCTGTCTGTCTGTCTGTCTATCTATCTATCTACCTACCTATCTGTCTACCTACTATCTACCTATCTATCTACCTACCTGTCTGTCAGTCAGTCAGTCTGTCTGTCTGTCTATCTGCCTACCTATCTCTATCTGTCTATCTATCTGCCTACCTATCTCTATCTCTCTGTCTATCTATCTATCTATCTATCTATCTATCTATCTATCTGCCTACCTATCTCTATCTGTCTGTCTATCTATCTGCCTACCTATCTCTATCTGTCTATCTATCTGCCTACCTATCTCTATCTCTCTGTCTATCTATCTCTATCTGTCTGTCTATCTATCTATCTATCTATCTATCTGCCTACCTATCTCTATCTGTCTGTCTGTCTATCTATCTACCTACCTACTCTATCTGTCTGTCTGTCTGTCTATCTATCTATCTATCTATCTATCTACCTACCTATCTCTATCTGTCTGTCTGTCTATCTATCTGCCTACCTATCTCTATCTGTCTATCTATCTATCTACCTACCTATCTCTATCTGTCTGTCTGTCTGTCTGTCTATCAATCTATCTATCTGTGTGTCTATCTACCTACTACCTACGTATCTACCTACCAATCTTATCTATCTATCTATCTATCTACCTACCTACCTATCTCTATCTACCTACCTACCTATCTTATCTGTCTGTCTGTCTGTCTACCTACCTACCTATCTACCTACGATCTATGTATCACACTTTTCAGTGATGAAGGTGAACCCAGGGCCTCAAACCCACTAGGTATTGGTCTATCCATGATATCTATCTGCTGGCTGTTTAGTGCCATTGAAACTGTTACCCTTCCCATGCCTAGGTTTCCAAGGTTCACTATGCCAGATAAAGGCCTTCTCTTAGACACACTCATCATGTGTTCTGTAGGCTGGCTTCACTCTGGGCCTCAGGCTAAGAGTCCTCATGACTTCAGTGTCCATCTACAGATGAACACTCAGATCTTGTGATCCCTAAGGACTGTGAATACTATTCTGAGTTTCTGTTGTTGAGACAAGGTCTCATGTATACCAGGATGCCCTTGAGCCTACTAAATAAGATAAGAAAACCTTGAACTCCTCATCCTCCTCCCCCCACATCCAGAGTACTGGGAATTATAGTCATGTGCCACCACACCCAGCTTATATGCTGTTGGGGATTGAACCTATGGCTTTATGGATCCAGGCAAATACTTTACCAAATGAGCTATGGACCCAGGCCTAAAGAGGTTTTTAAAAAACTGATTGGATAAAAATAAAAAGGGACTGAAGGGTTCCTTCACTTGGGCCATCATGTATTTCATTATGGGGTTAGCACTTCTTCACTTAGAAAAAAAACTTTCTCAGGCTGAAAAACTTCAATTTTTAGTGTATTCTTGCCTAACACGTTGGTTCGCCACTTGTTGCAGCAAAAATAAAATAAAATAAAATAAAAACAAAAACAAAAACGGCAGAGCAGTTCCCGAGAGTACCCTTGCGTTCTCAATCTAGCTAGTGCTGGCTCCAGTGGGCCACTGGAAGAAGCACTAATTTATATCAGTGGCTCCATGCTGCCCCCAAGTACTTTCTGACCTGGGCAGTCCCATGATCCATTTGCACTTGGCACCCTGTCAGGCCACCCCACCCTCACTCCCAGCTCTCTCAGTGGGTTGCCACCACGCCAGACATACATATCCCAATTATGTGGTGGCTGACTCTGTGTGTTCTGACACCATACACTATCTTGAACTCAGTTAGGTCACCACATGAAAGAATACATCACACAATATCCTCTGATCCAGCTGATAAGATATAATTTGCCCATCTAGACTACTTAAAATCCTCTAGACACCTGTCCCTTAAAAATGGCTGTACCAACCTGTAACTATGCACAGAGAGGAATTTTAACATCTGCCGCCATGTTCTGTCAGCTCCTCCCCCACTCTCTCCAGCCTCTCTCCTTTCTAAAACTTTTCTCCCACCCATCCTTCTTTCCTGTCCAATGACAGGCCTTGTTCTATCCTATACCTGCCTTCACCTGCATAATGACATCAACCTACAGATACCTTCAAATTAGTTAAATGATTACCAAAGAAACCCTTGGAACTGAATGACTCTGACTCTCTTTGGGGTCTTATTAGCAACTGTAAAATTGTATGGGTAAACTGGTAACATAACCACAAACTATAACAGGTACACAGAGGGCTTTGTTTTGTTTTAAAGAGAAAAGCCTATGATTTTTATCAGCTTTAGTCCATATTTCAAAGAACAAACTCCTAGGCATGATCTAAAGTAGAGACAGAAATTTTAAAATTGTACATGTTTAAAAAAAAAAAAAAACCCTTTAAAACTCCAAATATATATGCTCCAGATTTCTTCTTAACACTCAGGGTTTATGGAGATATTTCTTTATTCATGTTGTATACCTGAGACCACACACAAATCGCGTCCTAAACAACCTTCAACATCGAATGCACTGGTCCCACCTTGCCAAGTCACAACCAAGGTTATGAGGGCTGTGAGCTTAAATTTAGAAAATATGGCATTCTCAACTTTTCACCACAATGTGTTTTTAGAAACCACAGTATAAAGTGAGTATTGGATTTTCCCATAGTAAGGTTATAATGGGAGGCTGGGGCCTGGGGGGGCTGGGATGCTGGGGTTGGGTTGGGGGTTGGGAGGCTGTGTTTCTCAACAAGGAGTGGACTGCGTAGCACAACAACCATGGATTGCATAAGTAATAAGACAGCAGCACCAACTCTTCATGGTAACTTCACTAGCAAGAGATTTCAAGTACTGTAGAAGGGCTTTATATATACTCTATTATGTAAACGAGAGAATTCATAGTTTTAAATTACATAGAAACTACACCCCAGTATACAAGTAAGGAATCCTTAGAAATTTGCCAGGAAATGAACATGCTAATAATTCAGTATTGTAAAAGGTTTGCTTTTCCCAGCTCTGACCCATCTTTCCACTGCGCCAAGTCCACATTTCTCAGAAAGAGAGATACCTCCTCATTAAACCCTGATAAATTCACCTTGGAGACCCAGTGTATTTTCATGTGATTTTTTTCACAGGATCCTCATTTTAATTTGGAAAAAAAAATCCCCCCAGTAGCTAGTAAGACTTTATAAAAGTCATTCCATCTGCATCAGAACTGTTCCAAAATGCCAGAGGCAAGAGCTCACAGATTGTTCAATGAAGTGTGTATGGGGGCGCGAGGGGGGGAAATGCTGATCAAGTCACCATCATTAAAATGGCATTTGAAGAAGCCTGGCTTTTAAACGAGGAGGCACAGAGTCACTGGGCCACACTAGTTTGCTCTCCCATGCTCTCACTCGGACCCTGGCTGTGGACTGCGCAGAGCAGCCAGTTAAACATGGAGAGAATGTAACGCAATGTGAATTATGTGGCAAGGAAGGGGAGGCTGAGGACTCTAGCCAACCACTAGGACGGAGCTTACACTTCAGAGTCACAAGACCGGTGTCTTACAATTAGAGAACATGACTTTGCTGTGATGGAGGGAAAGCTGGGGCCCGAGTGACAATGCAGGGTTATATACTGGAGGTATTCAGTACAACATTCCCTATGTGAGTCTCCTAACTGTTTGGGCTGGGAGATAAATAAAATCCAGGCCTCACAAGTATGAGGGTTTGAGTTCAGTCCCAGAACCCCTGTGAAAAGCAAACGGTGGTGGCACAGACTTTTAATCTCAGGGCAGGGGAGACAGACGGGAGGATCCCTGGGGCTCACTAGCCAGCCTTCCTACCCGGCTTATTAACTCCAGGAGCATCTGAATCCATTTGAATATCCACCTCCATGCAAAAAGAATAAAAGTCCAGTCTTTGGCCACTGCCAGGGTCCGAGCGTGAAGTGTATTCCACAGGATCAGGATTTGAGCATTCGGACCTTGGCCCTGTTTTAGGAGACACAGAACCTTTTGACACATGGAATCCGGCTGGACCAAGTGGGTCATTGCCGGTAGACCTGACTTGATGATAACTTCAGCTTTTGCTTCCTGGCTTGCCAAGATGTAACAACCTGTGCCTCAATTCCTGGTAGCCTGGAATGACTGATGAGCTGTGTGCCCTGTGGAGCCATGCGCTGAGATAAATCCCTCCTTCATTCAGTGGCTTCTATCAAGTATTTTGTCAGCCGCGGCCAAGCAACAGCACAGTTCCTTTGATTTGGATTCTCTAAAGTTTACGTAATCTCGTTGTCCAATGATGTCTTGTAAGAGAGAGGTGTGTTTAATATGTATTTATCTGAAGACTTTTAAGCAGCTATTCCATTATCTAACACATGGATCTAGAGAGACAAACCGCTAAAGTGAAGCTTTTCTCTTGCCTGAATCCCTCAGCACGAATATGCCTTCTGGGTCTCACCGTGAAATCTGCTGCTGGTTTTTTTTTTTTTTTTTTTTTTGTAGCTGCTCCAGAGTCCAGCTTGTGCAGCTCCTATTTCAATTATAACCATCTCTAAATGATGCTCTCAAGAAACAATTAATGGAGGAAACCATTTTCCCCCCGCTCTGGCCCTTTCAGGACCGGGTGGTGGGTACCCTTCCTCACCGCTAGTGGTACTGAAATAATTATTTCGTGTTAAGGTTCACTTCCTCGGGTGTAAATTTTGGTTATAGTTGACACGAAAAGAGAAACATCAATTTATTAGGGGATAAAATTTGTTCTCTGGTAATGGATCAGCTGTATTCATAAATTTATTGAGGTTTAATGTGCTCACACATAAAGCAATTAGAGTTTTCTGACAAATAGACTTGCCCTGAAAGGATGGTGGGGTTGTGGGGGGGGATGGGCCAGGAAACTCAACAGAAGTGAGAAGAAAAAGGGAAGCTTCGAGTTTGTGGTTACTGAGAAACCTCCCAGTGCCATGTGTGGCTTCCTTGGCCATGCCTGAGCCATTTCTGGAGTTGAGCGTGGTCGGGCTCACAGCAAGGATGATGCAGACAGACAGACAGACAAGCACTGACTGCAGCTGACAGGGGTGACTGCAGCTGTCCAATGCCAGGGTTCCTCTTCCTGGTGGGAAATGAAAGCTACCCAAGTTGTTCTTCCTACCCCAGACAGTGTCTCTCTTCTGTAAGGACAGCAAGAGTGGACTTTCATTTTTCTTGCATCCATCCCACCCCCCTGCCTATATATGACATCCTTACTGTAGTAACAACGCCAGAACTTGGGCTAAGAATGTTTTCTTTTCTCTAGTTAATTCGAGAAGGCTGAGACTTAAAACTGCTCTAGCATATTTCTGTCATTGGCAGCAATGGTTACCCAATTATTTATTATGCTATTAAATGCCACTTATGTAAAACTTGTTTGCACTGTGCAAATCTACATAGATGAGAAATGGTTCCTGTGCTCTGTAGACAGTTAGCATATAACCAGATGTGGCAATAGCCGCAAATGCAGGAAGAGTGGCCCCTGCTTGAGGGGATGGTGGATACTGGGCCAGTTTTACTTCCTCAGATTCCTGAGTCTAACACGGGCTGAAAGAGGGAGAGGAATCTGGGATATACAGATCAGTTAGTGTGAAGACTAGAATAAGGAGAACGTGGTCTGGGGAGATGGCTCAGTTTGTAAAATGCTTGCCACATATCCATGAGGAACTGAGTTTGATTCCCGGGACCCATTTAAAATCTGGGTATGGTGGCACATGCTCGTAATCCCAGTGCTGGGGATGCAGAGCCAGGTGGACCCTTGGAGTTTCCAGTCAGGCCCATGTGGTAAATTCCACGCTCGTTAAAGTTCCTGCCTCAAAATACAAGGTGGATGGATGGTACTTGAAGAATGACCCCTAAGTTGATCTCTGGCTTCCACTTGCAGGAACACACATGCACCTATACATGAATCGTGGCGTCACACACACACACACACACACACACACACACACACACACACACACACACTGATGGGAATAGCAAGAGAACTGATGAGAACAGTGGGCAGGAAAGGCAGAGACTGTGACCCGAGCGTCCAATGTTAGGACAGCATATGCGGAGAGACTGGTACCGCATGCCTCCCCTTCACAGCAGTGCAGCCCAGCTCCAGGTTCCCAGCGGGATGCAAGCTGCTCCTCCCTCTGGTAACTTCAGGGTGGTTCTTTCAGCTGACTAGCACTGGATTCGGGCAGGTATGTGATAGAGAGGCCATACACACATACACATGAATAAACCAGCACATGCCCTGGATTCGGAAAACAACAGACAACATCACGTAGCCTCTGCTCTCGGACAGATGGTTCCCAGTCAGACCAGACGAGTCACTTCACGTTTTAAGTTGGAACAGCGGCGTCTACATGGAGCTCGGAGGTGATGGATGAGCTCAGATCTAGCTCTGGGGAGTCTCCACTCCAGTCGCTAGCTCACAGAGCATGGCTGTACATGGCTGACGGTTCTAGAGACTGCAGGGAGCAGCAGCCTCCCACGGTAGTAGTCTCACCCAAATAGACCCTGGGTACTTGCATGCCCTTCTCATTAGACCACACCGCTGCCCCAGAGCTTATTAAACCCCTGTGTCTCTGCTTCACATCAATAGGAAGAAAAGCTTCTGCATATTTCATCTTCTTACTATACCTAAGTTAAAACAGAGAGTCTCCCACTCCATGGATTCCCATTGGCACTCTTTCACTGGAAACAAGGGAGAACAAGGCATCAGCCCTTGATTGTGAACGCAACACGGAAAGGCCTGCGCTGGATCCTGCATGCACTTGTTCTAGGGAAAGGTTTAAACTGAATTCCCACATTGTATGTCCCGGTGAAGAACCAATTCCCGGCAGAGTCACATGTAGCCTCGGGAAACTCACAGAGCATGCCCGGAGCTTCACAGCTGGGGGAAGGTCACGGTCATGGGGCAGAGATCCTAGTTTGGATGAGGAGCTGAACCTGAGACCCTCTGGAAACAAGAAGTGAGCTTGCTGAGGGGAGGCAGCTGGCTGCAGACGGGTGCACGACCTATGAACTTGTGGAGTGAGAACCTCGGTCTGGGCTGCCTGGTCACACGCTTCTCCTGTTTGCTCCCACCTTTACTGGCTGCTGTTTTTCTTGCTGCTGTGGTTTAATGATTGACGAGAGGGAAGAAAGGTGCATTTTAGATCACCCTTCGGAGGAATACAGTCTGTGGTGGAAGGATGAGAGCAGCTTGGTCTGCTCAGCTATGTCAGCCTGGCTGACGGCATGGTCTACGTTCCAAGCAAGTCTTCTGTGCTACCTCTTTGAAAATGCCTTCAAAGACATACCCATAGGTGTGTCTCCTGGCTGATTCTAAATCTAGCCAAGTTGGCAACCAAAATTAACCATGACATGAGAATTTTATGTGTTTGGCCTGCATTTTCCAACATAGAATAGCACGTGTTTTTTGCACACTACTTCTCCCAAAGTTGAATGAATTTCCTGTTCCTAAATCTGAAAATTTCATAATATAAAATAATATATAATTTCATAATATAAAACCGTTTTTGAATCTTCTACCATAAAACACTGACACATGCTTAAAGTCTGAGGGCATCACGTGCTCTACACGGAGTTTCCCGTTCCCACCTCTCATGCTCAGAGGAATAACTTCCTAGTCACTAACATACTAACATTTATTAGTAACATGCTATGAAACCATGACATAGTGTATGACAAGGCAAGTTAGCACCATGGAAACACGCTACAAAACCGGAGAAAGACTTCTGTTTGTCATGTGGGCTGTAATTCTAACTGAGTATTTTTCATGTTTTAACCACAACCCACAATTTAAAAGGAACGTTTTATGTATTTATCAGCACAAACGTGCGTTATGTACAAAATTGAAACAGATTAAGAAATAGAAGCACTCCCAATGCAATCTGATATTTCCTGCTCTATGTCTGATATTTCTAGGCAATAACACACACACACACACACACACACACACACACACACACACACACACACGTTGGGGTGTGGAGCAGGAGGGCTGGGATTAAACCCGGGACCTTGAACATGTTGATCATGTGATGACCACCAAGCTACATCCCAACTCCCAAATTCTCTTTAAAAAATGCTGTTCCCCTGGCTTAGCAAGAGGACAACCATGCCCAGTACTAGAAATATAGCCAACTACCCAGGGAATAAGGAGGTCGTAGATCTTGGAGGAGAACCTACAACCACCATTTTTATCAAACCAGCATAAACTCTAACTGCATTCTAAATATTTGTCCTTATATCTACCTATGAGTGTAGTCCTCACACTCATCAAGAAAACTTCTCTCTGAAACAGACAGAGACCATTACAGGAAACTACAACCCATCAGAATGCACAATTGGAGCACACAGTCCCCGCGGATTCACCTTCACACACGTTAGTGCCTAAGGCTCAGGGAACATTGCAAAAGAGGAGGCAGAAAGACTGTGGGAGAAAGAGGATCAAGGAGTTTTCTGTAAGACTAGTACTGTGAGAAGGGACACCCATAAAGTCTCAGCAGCGTAACATGACTGAGTAAATATGAGCTTTAAAAGACTTTCCAAAGTAGGTGGGGGAAGACGCACAAGGCCTCAAGCTTATAAAGAAAACTACAACCCACTAAGGAATGCTGAGAGTGGGGGAAATGGTCTTTTCCAGGGAAGAGCACACGATTGGTTACAAAATACCCAAATGGCTAGCACTGAAACATAGGTGCGAGCAACAGTATATTGATTGACTGAGCAGGTTGTATTTAGAAATATATATACACAAATAAATGCATATAACAGTAATTACTGAAAAAAAGACGTCATGAACTTGAAAAAGAGCAAGGAGGGATGTATGGGGGAATTTGGAGAGAGGAAAGGGAAGGGAGGAAATGATGTTTATTACATTCTAATCTCAAAAATAAAAGAAAATCAAATGTTGATGCCAATCTGAGAAAATTTTATAACCCAACCCCTGGGGAAAAGTCAAGATTTAAAACTGTGGTCACCTAAAAGATACCTAATTTCAGGGGGTGGGGGGAGTACTGATATCATTTAAATGAAAAAGAGAGTCATTAAGACTAAGTATGAACCAACTTCCAGGGAAGTCAGAATCTTCTGAAATGTCCCCCTCCCCCCCCTCTCTCTCGTTTTTGAATTCCTACTCCTCCCATGGTTTTCGGGGATGGCCTGTGTGTTTGGTTACCTCTTCTATTTCTTGTTGCCCATGTGGTTTAGACAGGGTGAAAGCCAAACAAGCGGCAGGGTGGACATCAGAGCTTGGTCTTCACCTTGAAAGGCAGAAACCTAATACTACAAACTCTGTACCACACACCAACTAAGACACTAGCCTCCAGCCTTGGCTAGTAATAGCGACAGTGCCAAACACTGATGGAGGGCACTGTCCCACGGCGCTTGTGAGCGGAACTCTTGAGCGTGGATCACAACGTTCACTGCAAATGTTCCCCAGAGCCTACCTTTCACCTGTGGCTACTACAGGGGAGGACTGAGTCTCTCATTTAATTTTAAGGAACTGAAAGCCAAAGAGGCAAATGTGGCTGGTGGCTTCCACACACTGAACAGCACAGCCCAAGGACTTACCAAGCCTACGCGGGAAGGATCGGATGAGATGTTCTGAGGCAGAGGGAGCCATGAAGACCCTCAGCTCAGCTGTCATTCTATCCCAGGCTTTTCGGACAAGGACTGGAATTCTCGGATCCCGAAAGTGAACCAAGAGTTTATGGAACAAAAATAATCACAGAATTTCAACTGAGAAAATGGGGTTTTTTTTTGGCCAAGAAGTGGTGTTTTCTAACTAGATCTTTGGGCGAGGGTTTTTTTTTATCACAAAAGCCGCACATTCTCTTAGGACTAGAAGAGGTAGTGATTGGTATCAAGCAGGAGACGTGTACCTGCAGGCAGATGTGCAGATAACCCTCTCGTTGTAGCTCAGAATAACTACCAATTAAATCACAAAGGTGAGCAGAAGGCTGACTTGTTCACTTTACACCTGCATAATCCCCAGGAACAGACAGAAGAGTCGCAAAAGTTGTGGGAGATAGGAAAGCAAATTCCTCAATGTCTCAAACTCTGGCAACCAGTAAATGCCCAACCTACATCCTATGAAACCCTTACTCGGCTGTACACGATGAAAACAGCCAACATAGCAATTCTACTTTTTCTGTGGCACCAGGCTCATTCTGCGCTCTCACATCTCGCAACTGTAAAAGCCGAGTCCCGTGTGCCATCTTCCCAGATGGGAGAGTAAGAAAGGAAGCCCTAGGTGACTTGTCCAAGATCAACAGCACGTTTAAAGCACCGCACAATACTACCTTTGTACAAGAAGTGGATTCTGCACGGGATTGTTACTTTAGCATTTCCAACCAGGAACTTGTTTTTTTTTAATTTGATATGTCATAGCACCCAGTGTCACAGAAAATCATATGGCTATGAAGGAAGTACACAGGACCTTATAAAAACCAGACCTCAATATTTTAACACTTTTGAGTTAACACAGCAATCAGCTCTTAGTCACCCAAAGAAACAGCTAATACACATGAGTGGCCAAGGACTCCAAAGTGCGGTTCAACCGTTGTTTGAATACACTACTACTGAAGAGGGCACGGGTCATTAACTCTAACTTAACAATAGAGAACAGCTTGGTTCATAATAGCAGTGGGCCTTGATTATCCGCGTAATTCGCCATATTGAATGCTTCACTTAGTTACACAGAGCTAAAGAGACTTTCATGAGGGGGTCGATCACGGTGCCTTCTAAGCACAGAGCTCGGCGGCAACAGTAGGCAGCAACATACTGCAACTCCAACACCGCTGTTGGGTACACGTGGAAAAAAAATGTGTTAAAATAATAGGCAATTGCAGTGTTCTGAAATTAGATCTAACAAGGTGAGTAACTGCTGAGCAAGTCACACTCCTTCTTACAGACTTTTTTCCAACGCCCGAACAAGATGCAGAGATTGCCTGTAAGAGGTATAATCTTCTGTAATCTTTTCTTTTTTGGCATTCAAAGCAATTGCCCTCCAAGGGAGAAGCAAGCAAGAGAACAATGCCACCCGATACCCAGACTACTTGAGAATGCGTGAACTTTGACCTTTCACAGAATCAGCTATTGACAGCTGGCCCGCAAGTATTTGACAGCCATCAACTTCTGGAGATGGGTACCTGTGAAGGAGCAGAGTGCCTGCCTTTGTGGCCCCCTTTTCATCCAAGCTCAAGTATGGGGACAACTGGGAGAGACTATTTCACAAGAGAGTTTTGTTTTTTTTAGGCCGTTATAAGTCAGAGATGTGTGGCTGAAATTGAATGCTGAGAGGGTAAGGGATGGATTTGTTACACATATCCACATGTGGAGTGAGAGCAAGGACTCCAGTTATGTCTAAGGAGAGTAAAAGGACAAAGGAAGCATCGCCCCTAGAGTTGGGGGCACATCATGTACATACGTTATTGTATGCACACCCGCAGTGCTAGGCATAAAGTAGTGACTTGGGAACAATGGCACCATTAACAATAATGGCAGAACGATGCCATATGGAAGAAGAAAAGGGTATGATTTAATTTAATTGACTTCAGCCGCAACACTCACCCCTCATTCCAAATATGACCCAGTTCAACAAGGTGCAGAGACTGAAAATGGAAGAACCTTGGAAGTCTACCCAATGGGCTGGAAGCACACTTCCTTGGATGGGGTTTTATGGTACCTGGCAAGACCTTACAGGTTGACAGGACCGGTCCCTCCAAGTCCGAGACATTCCGACACTGCCACACTGGGACTGGAACTCAATTCAGAGCTAGCGACACTTCTCCCACTTGCAGGTCAGTTCTGAGAGAAGGCTCATGCACTTAGATAAGACCCAGCCGGGCATGCACTGGTACAGACAGCAGCAGGTCTTGATGCAGATGAAGGACTTGCTTTGCACCCTCTCTATCAATTTAAATGCTTCAGTATTTACCAGATGATTAGCCTCAGAAATCAACGAGTTGTCACCTGTTAGATGATTGGGTTTGTTAAACAGGAATCATGGGCCTTCGCCATTCTGTGCTGAGCTCCTGTTAACCCAGGAGATCAGATCAAAGGAAAATGGAGTCCCTCGTTCTAAATGAAACTTCTTTACTTCACAGTAGCAGATAGATACCAACATGGACAGGCTGTCCTGCAGACAGGAGAGTCCACCCCACCAAGTCAGTACAATAAGGAAGTCTCTTCCGCATTAATCCTATCGAAAAGAAACGTGGGTAGTAATCAACTTTCTTAGTCACTGTTCTATAGCTGTGAAGAGACACCATGACTAAGGCAGCACTTACAAAAGACAGCCCTTAACTGGAGGCTTGCTTACAGTTTTAGAAGTTTAGCCCATTATCACCATGGCAGGGAGCATGATGACGTGAAGGTAGATGCCAGAGCAGTAGCAAAAAGCTACCTACATCCTGTTCTGTAAGGCGGGAGGGAGGGATAGAGGGGAGGGGGAGAGAGAAAGAAGGAGGAGGAAGAGGAGGAGGAGGAGGAGGAAGAAGGAGGAGGAGGAGGAGGAGGAGGAGGAAGAGAAGGAGAAGAGGAGAAGAAGGAGGGAGGAGGAAGAAGAAGGAGGAGGAGGAAGAAGAGGAGGAAGAGGGGAGGAGGAGGAAGAGGAGGAAGTGGAAGAGGAGGAGGAAGAGGAGGAGGAAGGGGAAGAAGGAGGAGGAGGAAGAGGAGGAGGAAGAGGAGGAGGAAGAAGAACAAGAACAAGAACAAGAAGAACAAGAACAAGAAGAACAAGAACAAGAAGAACAAGAACAAGAAGAACAAGAACAAGAAGAACAAGAACAAGAAGAAAAACAAGAACAAGAAGAAGAAGAAGGAGAACAACAAGAAGAACAAGAACAAGAACAACAAGAAGAAGAAAAACAAGAAGAGAGGAGGAGGAGGAGGAAAAAGAGGAAGAGGAGGAGGAGAAGAAGACAGACGGCAGACAGATAGACAATTGGACTTTTGCAACCTTAAACTTACCCCAGTGATATACTTCTTCCAACAAGGCCACACCCCCTAATCCTTCTCAAGTAGAGCCACTCTCCCTGAAGACTAAGCATTCAAATATATGAGCCCATGGGCAGGCATCCTTATTCAAATCACCACACCAATAAAATTACATTTCTTCTCAGGCTATGCTTCCATGCTCCTATCTCATCAAACCCCACAGTTTTTATGTCTGCCATGACAGCTCCTGTTATATTTTTAGAACAAAAGCCACTAAATTAATAAAACCACAAATAAGAACAAAAATATGTGTGCTGTAATCTAAGTGTTTGCGAGACCAGCTGGGAATTGGAAGGGAGGTCAATCTTCTCTTAGAAGGCAAGTTTGGGCTGGGCAGTTGCCTGGACTCTGAGCCCGATTCATAGAGCAGGATTAGAGGCATTCAGTCATGTAGAATGACTTTGTATACTAACGACTGTTGCTGCTTTTAGTTTCTCCCTTGATTGTGGAAATTTTAAAAGCTAAGCCCACACACGGATCAAAAGTTTCCCAGACGCAGAGCACTAGGACTGTGGAGACTTGAACCCGCTGCAGCAGTCTGTGTTTGGACTGCATTCCCTCAAGCTGTAACCAGCGTCAGCCTTTTCTTAAGTTGCTTCTTGTCAAGTACATTGAACGAATACATTTCTCCTATAAAAGCCATGCCTCTGGCTGTGGAGGTGGCTCAGTGGTTAAACGTGCTTTATGTTCTTCTAGAACACTCAAGTTCGATTCTCAGCATCTGTATCAGGTGCTCATGGCTGCCCCTAACTCTATGACAATAGCCCTGCGCGTACCAACGACACACAGAAATGAAGCATCTTGCTCTCCAGGCCTCCTACAACTTCAATTATCTGTGTGCAACAGCTGATGCGACCCTCATTTTATCTTCACAAGCGGCCTCTCCTCCATTCCTTTCTCTAACCCCTCACTCAGATTCCATGAGCTGCACTCAGAGATGGGAAGTAGGAATCAGGGATTTTACTTTATGGCGGATAGCACATGAAGCTCAGAACGTCGTCCACTGAAGAAAATGCATCGGAAAACAGAATGAAACTCAGCACTGGTGCTTGCCGAGTGCCAGAGCTTGGGCTCTTAGTATGGATGGGTGTTGGTTCTCTTCCCCGACTCTCCGGACAACGCTCCCACTCGACACCAACAGGTGGAAACTTCAGATTCTCACTTGCATTAAAAAGAACTCATGGACTATAAGTCAGGCTGAAACAGCCCTGTGCTCCTTTAGGAAGACGTCCTGCCAGAAACTTCTGGAAGGCACCCCAAAATGCTCAAAATCCCATAGGACTTCCCTAACTATTTTCTGGAAAACAAACAGAGTTACCTTTAAATTTTTTAGTGTGTGTGTGTGTGTGTGTGTGTGTGTGTGTGTGTGTGTGTGTGTGTGTGTTTTAGATTTATTTATTTATATATATATATAAGTACACTGTAGCTGTCTTTGGACATACCAGAAGAGGGCATCAGATCCCATTACAGATAGATGTGAGCCACCATGTGGTTACTGGGAATTGAACTCAGGACCTCTGAAAGAGCAGTCAAATGATCTTAACCACTGGACCTAGGAACGCCCTTCATCACTGAGAAACAGTGGCTTCCAGTTTGTAAAGCACTGGAGAGGAAAACATAAGGACCCAAGTTTGATTCCCCAGAATCGATGTTAAAAAAAAAAAAAAAAAAAAAAGCAGGGCATGAGACTGGAAAGATGGCTCAGCAGTTAGACACCTGTACTGCTCTGCCAGAGGACCTGAGTTCAGTTCCCAGAACCCACATCAGGTGACTGACAACTGACCATAACTCCTGCTGCAGGAGTCGCTTGGCCTCTATAGGTACCAACACTCACATACACAAAGACAAAAACGTATCTAGGAGATTTGTGTTTTTGAAAGGGGGCGTGGGGTGTGCCTAGTTTATCAGCCTAGTGTCTGGAGGCTGAGACAGCGCTTGGAGCTTCCTGGATAACCAGTCTAGACATTTGGTGAGCTCCTGAGAGCCAGTGAGAGACCCTGCCACATAAAACACCAATGTCTAGCCTCTGTGTGTGTAGCTTTTGCTACCCCACCTTAGCTCCAGGATCGGGCCCTGCTACTAGCCAGCCCCTCCCAGCTTCCCTCGAATCTACGGGTAAAAGTCATAGACACACAGTTGTTTAATTTTAACTTGTCATTTTGGCACAATCGTTGGGTGCTACTATCTCCCATCCAGAGAAGTGTGTCCTTAATAATATTTTTATCTCTATTCCTCGAACCTGCCCTAAACTTCAGTTGTTAATTACATCTCTGCCCACCCGCCTGCCTGTAGGAGCAGCCGGAGACCTCACATGTCCGGTCAACTTTACTCCATCGCAAACCCGGTGAACTGTCTCTCTTTTCCCTTGAGTCCCCTCCTTTACTCCAGGGACCCGGAAGTCCCTCCTGTCCCTTCCACCCTGCAATTGGCCCCTGGCTTTCTTTACTGACAGACCAAGAACCAATTGGGGAACAGGACCTTAGCAACATAACAGTCCCCTAAAAGCCTCCCCATACACGCAGCTGTAAACACGTGTGCATCCACATGAACATACACAAAAAGAAATGTAAAACATTAAAAAAAAATTTCAGGACAAGAAATGCCTCCTTGGCTCAGCAGCAAAAATGGCGACGACAATAATGTTCAATACCCGGAGTGAGGGTGAACAGAAGCTCGAAAACATGGAGGATGGTGAACACCAGCTTCCTTCAGGGCCGCTCTTCCTTTATATATTCTAAGCTTGCTTTGCCTCCTGCATGTAGAACACCCGGTTTACATTTGAACATTATCTCCACTCTGGTCATGGAAGGAAGTTTTATAAGACATTAATTTCTAATTTAATTATTTCTATAGCTACTTAATCATGTCCTTTAGTGCAATGATGGACTCCTGGTACTGACCCTGCCTCCCCAGTCATGTACCCCTTACCAGAAAGGACTGCCCTTTGACCCTGACAATTCCCGGGGGTGTAGAGGATTACCAGGAAGCGCAGATGGATCTAAACAAAGGTCAGGCCATCACAATGACTCCAGTGACTTCTCTTCTCTCCCCCTCTCTTTCCTTAATGAAATGGTTGTGTGTTTGATGGGGTTATAACGTATGAGCTCTCTCTGTTTGCAATTTGGGAAGGGGATGGGGTGATAGGTGAAGACAGAGTTGTAAGATACACAGTTAAATATTTTATGAAGAGATGTCTCCCCTAACATGAATGTTAATAATTTAAAATATGATAAACTCAACGCCAAGCTTCAAAGCTATTCAGTGGCAGTTTCATATTTGATGTGAAGCTTAGAGTCGTTCCCTTGCTCCATACTTTGACTTAAAATGGCGTTTCATCCCCTGGAAATTATATTAACATAAAACGTGCTATAGTAAACAGTAATTTTGAAGTGACTGCCTGATTTATCTTTTTTCTTCTTTAGTGCACTGAGCACGTGCTCGAGAGAACGCCAAAACATGTTGCCCGAGCTTGGCTTTGATGTTAAATATATTCAAGTCCACACATCGCTGTGTGGTTCCAGTTAGCCGCACTCTTCCTGAGATGCTGTGGGGAGCCTCCAGGACGGACACGCTGCTGGTAAATCATCGTGAGGGGGACGTGCTTCACTCTGATCTGCGCTGACAGGCTCTTCCTACACAGGGCCCGCCGGCCTGAGGTAGTTACTGAAGGGTTCCTATAATCAACAGCTGTGTCCTGATGCTTTGCCGGTCTGCGCTCACAAAACACAGCGTCTGGTAACAAACTTTAGAAACAGTTTGCTTTCATCCGTTCGCTAACGGAGTCTTTATTTTCTTTTAGCCTAAAATTTCTGGATAGTTTGAGGGGGTTAATTATGCAGTGTAAAAGCTTGCCACCGCGATGATTATTGATACCTTATCTAAGTTATCTAAGTATCTCTACTACCGACGTATCTACTCCCTGTGTTGGACTGCACCACAGTGGAACACTCAAAGCCACCAGGATCAGTTCTGTCTTCTGGACTCGTAGAAGCTCTATTAGTTTTGAGATGGGATCTCACTGCAGCTTAGGCTGACCCAGAACTCACTTGGTTGTCCGGGCTAATTTAGAACTTGTGGTGATCCACCTGCCCCAGGCCCCCAAACACTAGGATTGCGGTTGTGAGATCCAGCCAAAACTTAAGTGTAAGGTATAGAAGTTTCTTCTATGCATACACAGAGTTTCCCTTTGAATAGGGATGATTGATCAAATAGGCTTACTGACTACATTTCTCAACCAATTCGGACTGGAATGAGGCATGTGACCAAGAAGCAAAGCCTCTAGAAAATTCCATTCTGTGTGCCATGCACCGTAGGGAGCACCAAGAAGATCCAGGCCATCGAGAAGCTTGCAGTTGCAGAGACCCACCACAGTCATGGCAGAAAAGGTGTTTTAGGTTCCTGTGCTGGTGAACCACGGGGGTTACTGGGGAGGAGGGTTAGAGAGGAGGAAGAAAGAAGACAGGCTTTGTGAAGGAAGCTGGGATTCTGGTGATAAAACTTGAGGTGAAAGTTCAACCCCAAGTGTGAGGATTCCTGATCGCAGGGTAAAGAGAAAGGCTACCTTGGAGGTGGCCAGCCGTGGCATCTCTGCACTGGGGACCTAATGGAGCAAAGTGTGAGCTAAGGAACCCTCAAAGCCACCATACATTTGACAGTGAGACGCAGTAAACCACAGTGGGTTAGGTTACAGGAGGGAGCTGTGGAACTGTCATCTGTGAAAACGGATACATGAAAATGAGGTTTTCAGCAACCTAAAGAAGGGACTGAGGGGTGGAACAGGTTGATCCCAAGGAACCATGCAACACTAGGCTGTGGTAACTGCCCGGGGTCTCTGCACACTGTTGCTTAAAAATCTATCCCCAGTCTCAGTAGCCATGGTGATCTAAGCCAGTCTGAACACAGCCTTCCCCGACCTATCGCACGGCCGAGGAGGCACTTGGCAGAGAGGAACTGAGACAGTGACTGAGAATCATGCACATGAAGATGATTACTTTATAAATCCCACATACAGTTGCTTTCCAAAGCTTGCCATGAGTTGTCATTCGGCAACTTTACTAGGTGGAGAATGAAGCCCAGTTGGTGGAGTGCAGGCCTACAGGTCAGTCCTCAGCATTGAGTAAACCTGGTGGCCGGGGTGGTATACACCCAAAACCCCAGCATTCAGGAGACGGAGGCAGGAGAATCAGACAATCCAGATCAGTCTTGTTACACAGAGAGTTTCAAGTCGGTCTGGGCTACACCGAGACCCTGTCATAAAACAAACACAGCCAACTCTACCGATGAGGAGGCTCTGTGGAGTTAAGTCACGGGTTTATCCATTGAGGAATTTAACCTAGGACCTAAACTGACCTTGGCAGTGGGTTCAGAGTTCTGCAAAATGAACAGGTATAGTCCTTGGGAAAACAGTCATGAAGAGTTGACTGCGTGAGAGTAACATGCTAGGATGGGGGCAGGGGCCTGGAAGTGCTGAGGTACAGACAGTGCACACTGATTGTGGACGGGGAGCACATGGACAGCACGTGGGGAAGACACACAGCTGCAGCACACAGGCATAGGACGGCTTGTTCTCCACACCACACCTAGCAGGTCCTGGAAGGTTAGAAGGAACAGATAAAGGAGAAAGGCTGTCTCCTCAGACTAGCATGGCAGGCACTGCGTATCATGACCTAGAGAGTCACGGGAAAGCCAGCGAGGGGATGCTGTACCCACCTTCTCATGCTCGCACGGGTTTGCAAAAATATTTAAGTCATACCTAGAGCTTTGCTTGACGCTTCTCTTAAGGAGTTTATCCTTGCCGCCCCCCTGGAATGGCACCTTGGACACAGAATTCAAATGCACGTTCATTTGCCAGAGGCTACTGAGAGCTTTGTCTGGTCTAAGAATCTTAAAGAAGGGTTGGGGATTTAGCTCAGTGGTAGAGCACTTGCCTAGCAAGCGCAAGGCCCTGGGTTCAGTCCCTAGCTCCAAAAAGAAAAAAAAAAAAAAGAAAAAAGAAAAAAAAAGAATCTTAAAGAAGCTAAATGTAGAGGAAAGTCTTGAATAGAAAACAGGACTTGACCACTATTTTCTCCCACCCTAAACACTACTGGCGATATACGTTCTCATATTCACCATACATCAACTTTAAAAGTGTTTCGTTGAACGTATGATTTGACAAACAAGAATCGAAGCCATACCAAAAATCAAAATATTAACTTAATTAGGGGTCAGGGAGATGGCTGGGCGGGGAAGGTGCTCACTGGAGAAGCCTAAGGAACAAAGTCACGATCCCTAGAACTGCTATTAAGGGTGTGTGTAACGGTTATCCCAGAGCTGGGGAGGTGGTGGCAAGAAGAACCTGTGGTTAGCCATGATAACCAAATGGGTTCAAACTTCAGTTCAGTGAGAGACCGCCTCAACACATAAGTTGGAGAGCCACAGAGGGAGACACTCAAATTTGATCTTGTATCGTTCATTCACTCTTTGCTTTGAGACAGGATCTTACCAGGCAGCCTTTGGCTAGCCTGAAACTCACTAGCACGGGTTGGGTTTGAACTTCGATCTGCCTGCCTCTGCCTCCTGAGTGCTGGGACAGAAGGTGTGGTGTCTTTATTCTCAACACAGAAGACATTATCTGAGCATCACCGATCTCTCTCACCAAAGCTGAGAAAGAAGCAGGGCAGTGTCCACGGAGCCTGCACGAGTTGCCAGCAGACAAGGATTCGTGACCCGACTGTGCTCCCCAAGGTCTCCCCAACATCTCTGCCCTTATAGAAGCATTTACTAAAAGAATGGGATTTTTTTGGACAGGCAATTACCGTTGGAACACAACCTTCTCAAGGGTTAAGTGTAAATGAATCAGAAACATGTGGCTTAAATTTCCCCCCCCCAAATTGAATTCATATGGGCTTTGATACAAAGTGGAAAACTGTGTTTTCCCAAACATGGCTTGAGTTTTGAAAAAAAAAAAAATCCAAGTGCTGGGAGAATGGCTTAGGTATTCGGTTAACCTTTAACTGTGACCACAATCACTCATGTATAACGTGGCAAAACGTCATCCAGTGAAATCCTGTGTCACGAGCAGAGCAGAGCAAACTGCTTGTACAGAGATCAAACGCCCGCCTTCACCATTCTGCAGAGTCCGACAGAGCAGCCAGCGCAGGAAGATAACACTTGCTATTCCCCACACGCGAGCGAGACAGCCTGCTCCTGCCACCGAGCACGCTCTGGCATTGTTAGGGCTTCTGTTCCGCAAGGGCTGGATTGGGGCTGACCTGATCATTCATGAGCCACACTCTGAGTATCGAAAATTTAGGTGACCCTGTGTGTGTGCTGGATGCCACAACTCGCCACATGGGGTCATTTTGTCCTATGCTACACTCTCTGTGCTTTTACAATTCCTATTTGTTTGTCGGACTTCCTGCCAAAAAAAAAAAAAAAAAAAAAAACCAGCTACATCGCTAGAGTGGGAATCAAAATTTCCTGCTAAAAAGGTATAGGTAATTGCTGTGGAATTAACATAACAATATGTAGTAATTGGAAGTAATGAGTGATGTATTCATTATTACGTAGGGAACAACGGGAAAACAAATAAGAAACAATAAATATCTAGCTCTCCGGGCTCTGCCACCTCTTCGTGTTTCTCTCCAACTGGGAATCCTTACAGGAAATCGTACAAATCACTTCAGACATCGGGTTATTGCCTGTTTTGAATTCAATTTCTTCTTTGTTTACCACATGACTAATTAGTCAGGAACTGGCTAATCCTATTGCGCGCATTAAATCTGCACACGCGCGCCCGGTTTTTTTGCAGGCAGATCTCAATTTCTGTGAGGAACAGACCGAGCGCTCTTGTTCCGGAACACCCGGGAGTCCTTTGACGCGCGATGAATCACGCCGCACACCTTGCGCGGAACCCTGAGGGGTGTAGCCCAGCTTTTAACAGCATAGAGGCCACGGAAGAGAGGAAGGCCCGCCTCCAGTGTTAGGATTCATGGTGCCCTGCATCTCCGTGGAGGCGGCAGATTCGCGTATGAGGTGGGAAGACAATATCCAGTGTTCTAGAGAAATCCTCTAGATTTATTATTGATGCTCCCATTTCGATACCAGCAACTTAATGGGGCCTCGGTACTGGGACCGCCACTATTATTGTCCTCCTGAATGAACAGGTATAGAATCAACTTCCTGCTATGTTCACCACAGGTGCACTCTTGAGCTGTGAAATATGGAGGTGATTACTAAGATCTCTAACTTACAAAACCATCATCCCAATTTTTCTGACATGTCTGATTGTTTCTCCAGGACCTGGCAGTCCCAGCTTTGGGGTAACCAATTTGCACAGTCTGCCACTGAAGGGGTTCCCTGTCATTGCCCTTTACGTGGGAGCACCTAGGTAAGCTGAACTTAAAGAGCCTCCTTTCTCACAGGCCAGAACAGAAGGTTCACAGGAATTGTGTCGGGGTTGACCGGTTTAAACAGTTCAGGTTAATACCACCAGTCACCAAGGGGCTGTCCCTGGACTCTGCTGCACCCCTCAGGCAAGGATGGGAACCACTTCGTCCAATCAGAAGACTCAGGGCTGGTGAGAGCAGCAATGCCTCAGGGACTGGGTGGGTCTTCACCCTACAGGTCACCAAGCCCAAGGGTGCTTCTGACGGAACTGTGCCCAGCTGGAGATGACCCCATGTGGACCTCCCGTTCTGTAGGGCTGCACAGAACAATTTTCACTTACCTAATTCGGTGGGTAAGAGTCAGCAATTATATGCATTAGTTTCAGGCTGAGCTGTTTAAGTGGGCTGCAATTTTCCCCGGTTTCCTTTTACCAAAGAAATCTACAGTCTAGATGGAAAGATGTTCTGTATAAGGGCAGTTAATAGTTTGCAGATCCGAGTATATTAATGCAAGATATGTTGTAAGGTGGCATTAAAAGCAAGAGAGGAATGTTTGAGTTACATGCAGAAGGTCAGAACCTCTCCCCTACTCCCCTCCACCCCCCAATGTATAAAGAAAAAGGAGGGTAGCAACTTTTGGATCTGGAGTGTGGGCTCACAAAGCCTGGACTACAGTGAGCCAACCTGTCTGGCTGGTATAAGGAGGCTTCAGGTTGTAAGTACTTGAGGAATCAAGCAAATCAAGTTTAAGAACTGCCCAGTAAACAGATGTGTAAACAGTGCTTCTGAGTTGCACAGAGCTGTCTCTGTTCCCCAAAGGTTGACACTGAACAAATCTGACAGAGCAGGCAAGGTGGACCTCTCTTGTGACGGCAGCTCTAGGTGGAAAAGGTAAAAACATCAAGGTTATTGTTGGCTACACACTGTCTTTGAGGCCAATTTGGTATACGTGAGTCTTTGTAAGAACTAAAAATAAATCTATACGGGTCAAATAAAATTCTTTCATAAGTTTTATATGCTAAATTTCACTTGACCTTAGCCAAAAGGATGAAAAGTTATACACGTGGTAAGTTTCTATATGATGCCTAGGAACTGCTTTTTCAGTTAGACAGGAATCGGTTTAAAATATTTTTATAATAATAAAAGCTCAGTTCATCACTAACCATTCATTGTATTTTTAAGACAATACAAATGCTTAATTTGACACTCGGAGTCCCCTGTCTGTGTCATGGGAGATTATCCCCGGCATCGCTGTAATTAACTAGATCAATCTGGTTGCATCTCCTTATATGATGAGACCTAATTAAATTGGAGCACACAGCATTATGGGACTTAACTGTGCGTGGTAAAGAAGAGCCGCTTAGCTCCTCCCACTCCTAACTGAGCATACACGTGTATACACACACACATTCACACACATACACACACACATGCACACACATACACGTGTACACACACACACACATTCATACACACACACATTCATACACACATTCATACTCATACACACACACCCATGCACACACATACACACACCCATGCACACACATACACATGCACACACACAGACACACACACACATTCATACAGACATACATATTCATACACATACACACATTCATACACATATACATTCATACACATATATACACACATACACACACATGCATATTCACACACACATACACTCACACACATTCATACCCACAAACACATTCATACACATACATTCGTGCACACACACCTACACACACACACAAACACACACACACACACACACACTCATACACACATGCAACACAAACAACAACAACAACACCTTTATCAGCATTTGAGAGAGCTGGGGAGAGCAAGATGGGCAGGGGAGAACTCCAAAAATGACAGACAGACACTCATTTCTGTTTTGCATCCCATTCATAAAATGGCCTCGATAACTTGGGAAGGTTCAGTTTAAACTTTCTGCTAGTATGTGCATGCTCTTGGGAGTACTTGGGGGTGGGGGGAAGAAGCCTGCCAGCCTCAAAAGGAATTAAAAATAAACTTAAATAAGCTTCCACACACCAATGCAGGGACCCAGAGACTTGATTGCCAATGTGCACATTTAAATTGTCCACATGAATGCTTGATTCAAAAGGTATATTAAGCAATTTCATTACCACAATCACATAAAACATATTTTCACCTGGGGAAAAATACTCGACGGGCAAGCAAAAGGATATTGTTTTAGACATTCAAGGATCAATTTGGAACAAATGAGTGCTCTAATTTCTAAGAAGCCTGATAAAAAGAACGATTTGCCCTTCCATCAGAAGGCACTACTACACAGTAGAGAATACGCAGGCTATAGAAAGAGAAGCATAAAATAATTTTATGGCATGATGGAGAATTCTAAAAGTAAGATTATATCAACAATTTCACTATTAAATGCTCACATGTCCATTTATTCTGAGCCTGGGACTCACAGGCCGATGTGTACCACACGCTGGGCTCCCTCTTCCTCCTAGCACATTACGACAATTTCACGAGGTACCTTCGGTTACCCAGGATTCTTTGCACACTGGAGCGAATGGAGATGGTATACAGATTCCTTTAAACCCTCATTTCAAAAAATTTTGAGTTAACAGCCATTCTCTTTTGATAGGATCTTAAAATACAGCGTCATTGTAAAGGAAGCCACTGAAACCGCAAGGTCCTGAGGAGTGTGCATGCACTGCAGTGGCTGTCACCTCTCTTCCTTCATTGATTAAAAGCCCACAACATAAATGGTTGAATTTACTTAGTTCTAATTTTTTAAAAAAATCCTGTCTTGTAACCAAGTAACAGGCATGGACCTCTAAGCAAAGAGGATGCAAAAATTAGGGGCCCGTGACATCGTAATAGACAGTGCTGTTGAGAGAAACTGGGGTATCAATACTAAGAGGGGTTGGGGGTCAGGGGGCTTGGAAGTTAGATCAGTTCAGGGCCTTGTTAGGAGGAAGGGATCCACGTGTTTGTTGAGAAACAGCCTTGATTAGTTATCAGTGGATGTGGATAATTTGTTTACTGTTCCCGGTTTGGGGAAAGGTTTTCTTACGTATTTCTAACCAAAATAGTGGCCCCAGTAGTGCTGCGTTGTCTCTGGGGCTCCCATAGGCTGTTCTAGCCACCGCCACCACCTCCTGAGCCCAGTGCCAGTTGTGCCTGCAGAGCTGCAGCTTGGGAAACAGTCTCCACTTCCAGAGAAGGGGCTCAGGGAGTGGCGGCGGCTGCTGCAATCAGACCAGAAGATGACTTCAGTTACAGGAAGCAAAGAAGCTTGTGGGAGGGACGTGCCACAGAGGAGCAGGGTCAGCCAATCATCAACCCTCAATAAAGCAACTGAATCCACAGGGCTTTCCCTGGCTATGGGGCTAGGGCACTATCCATGGGAAGCTGGGGACACAATGGCAGTTGTTTTCCATTTTGAAACCCTTCCTTAGGAAGAGTGGAGCGTGCGTGTCTGCCATGTGTGCAAATATACCTGTGTATGCATGTGCATAAATGTAAGGACGTGTTTTGGTTTGGGAGGGATGAACGACGTAACTGGTGGTCTGTATGCCACTGATTTTTGGTTTTGTTATGAATATTTAATTTAAGGGCGTGGGCCAAAACTCGTAAGTAATGGAGCACTTGCTAGGCTTCTACTTATAAAAATCACATGTATGCATCCAAACTGGCTAGCGGGTATGGTCATACTGAAGGTAAGGAACAAACACCACGTGTAGCATTTTAAATACATGGCAGCTGGTTCAGACGGCACTGCAGACCGGTAGCTGCTGAAGATAGCAGGGGGTAACAGCACGGTGGTCCTGATGCGGTTCCTGGATCATTAGTCTTTGTGTTGGAGCACACTTAGTCTGTCTTTCAGAGCTGGGATTTTCATTCATAACCCAATGGAACGAGACGAAAGACTATAGACACACCCCCAGGCCACTCCGACCCTTCATCTACTAGACACGAAATGCTCAAGAAAGACACTCTGCCTTAGTCCACATTATTTTAGAAAGATAACAGTTGCCCTCCATTCCCCCCCCCAACCTGGTTTCCCCACAGGGTTGCTTCCTTTCACACCTGACCTCTCTTTGATATCCATGCTTTGTCCCTAGACCCCCACCCACTGGGCAATTAGAGCCAGAGATCCACTTTCCAATGTAAGATCAAGGCATCCCCTTGAAAGGGCAGGGAGCCTGGGCTCAGGGAACATCACAGGGGCTTTAAAGAGCGATGCCTATTTGAGGTATCCACCACTCCCCCCTTGCCACTGCAACCCCAGAACATGGGGGTCCTTCCTTTCTCTGCATAGAGAATCTGTCATGGTCACTAACATGCCACAGCTCAGACCCTCAGCCACCCGGATTCCTATGAACTGTTTAAACCAGTCCGGAGACACACTTGAAGATGGAATAACTCAAAATAAGACAATTAGCCACAGAGATTCTCACCAGTCAGCTACAAGATGCTCATTTTGTCTTTGACAGAAGAAGATGGGACAGTACAAAGGCTCCGAGAGTTCTGCATTTATCGGGACAAGCAGATAAAATGCCGGAGAAAGAGTGAAATGCTTGCTGTGCAGGTTGAGGAGCTGAGTTTGAACCCCCAGCACTCATTAAAAACCCAGGAGTAGGGCCATAACCTGTAAGCCACAGGGAGGGAGAGACAGGATGACCCCTGGGGTTCAGTGACCAGCTAGCCTGGCCTTCTTGATGATCTCCAGGTTCAATGACTGTCACAGAAAACAAAGTCGACTTTTTCTGAAGATGATAGGAAGTCGAACTCTGCCATCTACATGCATGTGAACTCGTGCATACATGCATGTGAACATGGATACACAGGTAATACTAAAAAATAGTAATAAAATAAAAGTGTTCCTGATGTATACTAGTATCTTTGGATGTTTTTTTTTTTTTTAAATTCAGGTCTTAACTTGAAGTCCTTGAAGCTCAAGTGCTCAGACCAATATCAACAAGAATCCATCCATGAGCAGGGCGGGGTAAAAGCTCTGACCCTATCAGTGCAATGGGAATTTGGATCTAATTAGCAAAAGTGTTGTTGTATGTTATATTCAAAAGTGCTTATCAGTACAATGTTTATTTTGCAAGTAAACAGCCCAGTTCACTACGGTAGAGGAAGGACCTTCCTAGAACAAAGAGAAGGTAACAGGACATAATGGGCATGTGTGTGCATGGTGTTGTGCATGTGTGTGTGCATGCGTGTGCATGCGTGTGTGTATATGGGTGTGTGCATGTGTGTGTGCATGTAAACAGCCCAGTTCACTATGGTACAGGAAGGGCCTTCCTAGAACAAAGAGAAGGTAACAGGACATAATGGGCATGTGTGTGCATGTGTATGTGTGCATGTGTGTATGTGTGTGTGTATATGGGTGTGTGCATGTGTGTGTGCATGTATGGCTCTGCTATGACCCTATGGCACAGAACACCCAGTTATTGTATGTTACCAAATTGGGGGGCAGACAAAAGGGCTAAAATCTAAAAGGGAACTCACGAAAGGTATATAAGATATATATGCCCTGCCACACTCAGGGATCAGCCTTTGGATGAGAATTTACTAAGCTTTCGCCAGCACAAATAAACACTCTTTCCTGGCAGGCCTCAGTGCCCCAACTCTCTGTATGAGAATCCCACGGAACTTGGGTAGAACTGTCTCTCTGGTCTATGGTCAGTTGGTACAATGCTTGGGTCAGTTCATATCCTCCCAAGGACAGTCAGACACATGGCTAGCAGTTACCAGTCCCCTCACTTCCTAAGGAGCACGTGTAGGCTTAGGAGCCGAGAGAACTGTGGGGATGCAGATTGCTAGCACCCTCCATCTTGGAATGGGTCAGGCTGCAACCTTTCAGGCCTTAGGATCCTGCCTCTCCAAAGAGCTGTATTCTGGCTGTCAGGCTCAACTTGTATAAATGAGATCAAGACACATCCACATTCAGGAAACCTCGAATCTATGTCCTATATTTTGGAAGAGATGGGACAAAGAACTCAACTTCCTAGAAAGTTCTCTATGTGCCTTGGTGAGACTCGAAGGCCACACCAAATCTCACTTTGAGTAATGCATTCTGCTCACTTTGAGGTCCCCAGCTGCTTCCTGTGCTTGGGCGTTCTGTGGTGTTTCCCAGTTCTGCTTAGACAGATGCTATGCTTCAGACTTGGAAACAGTGGCTGGACTATGGACACCAGCATCACGTTGGAACCTAGACCCCTGGCCTGTTCTTCGTGTGACCTGGATAAGCTTGTCCTGGGCCGTGTTGACAGGTCATTTTGGCCTTGATATATTCATATACTTTAAGCCTGGGGAAACAGCTGGGAAGTCACATCCATATCAGCCTGGGCCCTGACAGGCACATACCATTTGTGATGTCTGACCTTGAAGAACATCAGGTTTCTGTGTTAAAGAGCACACTGCTGCCTTTCATAGCATGCTGCTGTTCTGCCCCCAGTTGTCTCGCTGCCCCTGTAGATCTTCTCAGATTGGTCTTCATTTATATTAAAATACAGAAAAAGCCAAGAGAGGGCTCAGATGGTAAAGTGCTTGCCTAGCAAACAGGAAGCCCTGATAAACATAAAAGGGCAGGGGTGGTGACCCTCAACTCTAAATCCCATGACAGCAAGAAGGGAGACAGAGAGAAGAGAAGCCTTGGAAACTTAGGGTCAGCTAGCCTGACCTCCATGGCAAAGTTCTAGGCCAGTGGAACACTCTATCTCAAACAGAATATGGATAGAACCTGAGAACTAACTGGGATCAAGGATTGTCCTCTGACTTCCACATGTATGTTGTGCATGTGTGCATCTGTGTGCTCTCTCTCTCTCTCTCTCTCTCTCTCTCTCTCTCTCTCTCATACACACACACACACACACACACCCATACACACATACACACACACACACCCCTCAGGCACCTCCCTCCACAAAATAAAACAGACACTGAAAAAAAAGATGGGGGAGGAAAAGAAATCATTTAGTAAGGTATCTTTCACTTAGTTCCTGTTTATTGAATCACACATGTTAGTATTTCAGATAGTTTACTTCTTATATTTACGATCAAGGGACAGAAGGAGGGCAGGGTGGACTGCAGTTATAACTCTCACCCAGGGGTGCTGTCTCAACTGGAAAGGTTGGGGGTAATACCGCAGAGTCAGCAGCCAGGAGGAACCATAAAAATGAGAGGCAATATTCTTTGGACCAGATTATACACATGTGTGCAAATCCGTGTTACACATGACGTACCTTAGAATGGGCTTTAACTTCGTCTCACTGAAATGTCACCCTGGAGGAATGTTTATCAGGCTCATAGAACAGGAAGAACTTGCAAAGCCACCTAGCCAGCCAACGTATACAGCCTGAACTCAGGCCCAGGACTTAGAGACAGCACCCTCTCTCCTCAAGTTGAGGATGAGCGGGGTAGGGCCAAGTGAGAGAAGAAATACAGATGCTATGGTAAGAGTATCCACAATTGCACCCCACATCAAAGCTCAGTCATCACTAAATGGCCCCAGTAAAAAAGAGGGCTGCACACCGTGTTGTGTCCCCAGTTGTTTTACAAGCAGTTGCTCCACTGTGGTAAGCTCCCTTGGAGCCCTTTGCCTCCTTCATTGAAGAAGCCATTCCTGAGAACCATCGCTGTTCCCACACTATACTTTCCCAGCTTCTCTGATGAACCCAGAGTGAGTCATTGCTCCTCAAGGATGACAAATGGAGCAGAGCAGTGGAGCACGTACAGCAGCAACTACAGAGACTTCTCTCCTGGGTTCTTAGGGACTGAGTCTTCTCTTCCCACCCCAATTCTTCAGTACACTCAATTGTCACTTTGGGGCCAGTTCCAAGCTAGATCTAACTTGGATATATAGATATTCTAGATACACTTTCTAGTTCATTCTCTCCCACCCACTGTCTACAGTGTACCGACCACTCCAATTTGGAGATCTAACTCTGCACCGGCTGTAAACCCTAAGGTAGAGAGAGTTTCATTCTGATACTCTTCAACGTTGTAGGCCAAGCCTTCAGTGACTGGGGAGAGGGGGTGTGGGATATACAAAAGAAACATACTCTCTTTTCTATCAAAGGATTCTAAAGCAAAACTTGGTTTTTGTTTGTTTGTTTGTTTGTTTTGTTTTTAATTATGAAACAGCCCCTCAGGAGAAACTCAGATTCCTCCAGAGTCTGTACTTCTTGAGATCAAAATAAGCTCTCAGGATTACACAAGGTACTGAAGATTGAATTCTTAACAACTTTGTCACTTTAAATGAACCAGTCACACAAGAATGTGTGATGCTGACCACCCAGAGCTAAGACTTAGAAACCCAGAGAGACTCCTGAAAACGTTTGGCCCTGCTGAAACACTTTAGATGGTGTGGGTCATTCTCCGTAGACCCCAAACCCATCTCAAACAGCCTGGCAATCAGACAGACAGACTTCTGAGCTTCTTAGTAGCCACCCTTCAGCTTCACTGAGGAAGCCATGTACCGCATTGCACAGGTACAGAGGAGAGGCGGTGTGTGTGTGCGTGTGTGTGTGTGTGTGTGTGTGTGTGTGTGTGTGTGTGTGTTTGTGCGCGCGCACGCACTAGAGGAAACAGGGTGAGGGAGTGGCTTCCACGGGACAGTGCAGGAGGTCATCACTGAAACTACCCATCTGCTATTCTCATGTCTAATGTCTTAGGCCAAGGCCCACGCATTCCTGTGCCCCTGCACAAGAACAACTAAACCAGATGCTTGGCTCACCACTAACAAAGGCAGGGCTCACTTCTAGCAGGGATTATTTTTCTCTGTGTCTCTTCTGTCAGGGGGAGAAAAACAAGTCCAAACCAGAGCATTCATCCAGATATATGACGGGCATCTTCCAAACATGTGACATTTGGGGGAGAACCACACACAGCTCTTAACCTGCTTTACCTCTCAATCTCCTTCCCCTGGCTCTGGTTGGTCTGCCCATTCAGGATGAGCCGATGAACCCTTTCTGCCTGTAATAGCTCGATGTTTCCCACAGAGCTGAAATTAGTACCACGTTCCTCCTTCCAGCACAGGGTTAATTATATTCTCCAAAGGAAGCTCAGGATGCTTTCTTTGGCAGGCATTTAGCTAAATCACTTTAGACCAACCCAGTCAATCCAAGGTGCACAATGTGTTTGGTCTCCGCCATGGGAATGAAATACTTCCTGTCGCCCTTGCCAGAATGGGAAAAGTTGCCTGGACAAACATGGTAGAGAAAGGAATCGGAGCTGCACGCAATTCAAGTGCGTTAGAGTGCTTGATAATTGATTTCAGCCGCTCAACTGAAGCGCTCAAAATAATCATGTGCGAGCATTATCTTCTGGAGTAAGGGCTGAGAGCATATTGATTAATAATTATTTGCACTAACAGACTCAACTAAGGCAATGTCATCAATTACTTTAAAAATTGGCACGGGTCAATCACAATGGGATCAGCTGGATCTTTTTTGCTCGGTACGTCCAACAAAGAGGCAGACTCCTAATGGAGTCCCAGGTATGCACCACTGCGCTAGACAGGAGACTCTACAATGACTTTGGAACACTGCATTGACCTAGACCCTTGAACAGAATGATGAGTCTTCCACGATTCTATGGGGTGGCTCTCTATGGTAAACAGACACACTGCGACACACGACGATATGTGCTGTCTAAGAAGTGCATTATAAATAAGGGAACACAGGGAGGGCCAGGAACATCTTCAGGCCCAGAGCCAGAGGCACATGTGTGTTCACATGTCGACTGTGTGTGTCTGTGTGAGTGTGTGTGTATGTCCTGAACTCAAACCACAAGACAGAAGCGAGCACACCCATGGAACACTGCTGCTCCGTTTGTTTTGCAATAGGATGGGATCAGTGCTTAGGAGTTTGGGATTCAATCGTACCCATTCATCTGGTGACAACAGTAAAACAGAATACGAATATTTTTGAGACAAGTTTTTATACAACAAAGGGTGATGATAAACCTGAAGTAACTTCTTCCTCCCCCTCTTCCTCCCTTTCTCTTCTTCCTCCCTCTCCTTTTCTTCTTCCCCCTCTTCTTCCCCTCCTCTTCTTCCTCCTCCTTTTTCTCCCCTCTTCCTCTTCCTCCTCATCCTCTCCTTCCTTCTCCTCCTTTTCCTCCTCTTATGAGAAAGGTTCCTACTATATATCTCTGGCTGTCCTAGAACTTGCTACATAGATCAGATTGGCCTCAGACTCACAGAGATCCCCTGTCTCTGCATCTGGAGGGCTAGGATTAAAGGTTTGTGTCACCATGCCCAGTCATGACCCTAAACTTCTGATCTGCCTAGCTTCCACCTCCCAAGTACTCAGATAACAGATATATGCCATCGTGCCTGGTTTATCTGTTGCTGGGGATGGATGCCAGGGTTTATATATATTTTTACCAGCAATCTCTGGTTCACTCTCCCTGATGCCCCCAGAAGATACTCTGCCCTCCTGTTACTTTACCCACTATGCCTCACCTCATTCCTGGGCCAACCTTTGCAACCTGGCCTAAAAGGCTTTCACATGACTGTGGTGACTTGAATGCTTGGGTCATGGGAAATGGCACTATTAGAAGTTGTGTCATTGGGTTGGGGATTTAGCTCAGTGGTAGAGCGCTTGCCTAGCAACCGCAAGGCCCTGGGTTCGGTCCCCAGCTCTGAAAAAAAGAAAAAAAAATAGAACAATAAAAAAAAAAAAGAAGGTGTGGCATTATTGGAGGAGGTGTGGCCTTGTTGGAGGAAGTGTGTCACTGTGAGGGCGGGCTTTGAGGTCTCTGTGCTCCACCCAGTGAGGAATCAGGCCTTCCTCCTGGCGGCCTGCAGAAGCCAGTTTCCTTCTGCCTGCCTTCAGATCAAGATGTAGAACTTTCAGCTCCTTCTCCAGCACCATAACTGCCTGGTCTCTATATGCTTTCCACCATGATGATAATGGACTGAACCTCTCAAACTGTAAGCCAGTCCCAATTACGTGCTGTCCTTTGTAAGAGTTGCCTTGGTCTCGGTGTCTCTTCACAGCAATGAAACTCATAAGACAGTGATGTTCCATCAGTCCCAAGATGCTCAACTGTGACCTGTGGGATGCCTTGTAAAGTCCAAAACATTTTAGTTCTATGGCAACCTGCTCCACAGACTAAAGGTCCCATTAAGAGGCCAGTAACACAGGGGACACTTGTTGCATATCTGTGTAGTATGTGGTACAGTCAGAGACCACTACATTTTCTCCTGCAAGCAAGTTTCCCTTAGATAGCCCCAGATAAAACAGCACTAATTTCTGTGCATCTTGACCCCCCAAGTAAACATCTCCTTAATTCTGTCCTAGAAAGGAAAGGCACGTTTCTGTCACACAGAATGCAATGCTGGCCTCCAAGGAGAGCATGGTGTCATTGAGCTGCAAGGTCAATAAGCCACTGTCCCCCGGGTTATCATTTTTATAGCAAAAAGAATAGTTGACTTAAAACAAACAAAACCAAACAGAACAGAACACAACATTGCCTGGACGACCTGTGTAACTCCGTGGGCCCGTTTCTTCGTTTCTTCCCAGAAACTGATGCATGAATGACCCTCAGAGCACCCAAGGGGTGAGACAGCTCAGTGTGGCCTCACTAACTACACTGCCGGAGGCTGGGTCAAGGCTTCCTCAACAGTGGTTACCCACGCTGTATCACGTTGCTTTAATTCAGCCTCCATCTGGAAGACACACGTGCACGCTGAACACTGTGCATGCCGCCACATCACGCGCACCGGCAAACACTGCCTGAAATAACTTGGACTGCAGCCTTTCTGCTGTATATGCAAAGCTTCCTGCTCTTGTGGAAACACAATCATTTAACTGTGCGAAACAGAGACATTTACTACTGCCCTCGTATCACTCACTCTTCAGTGCGAAGGCAAGGGACTCGCGCATATCTCAGTTCTGTTGTCCTAGAAAGTCAGGTTTGAAGTGCAGCTGCATGCATCCCTGCCATGAATGAATTTCATAAACAATTAAGTTCTGGCTTGGAATTTCTGGAGTAAATATATTTCTGCCATTCCGTACTGTGTGCTTATGTGGAATGGCATTCCCGGCACTGAGAATTATAAATATCGACTCTGAAAAATGAAGAAGTTCCACGTGTTGCATCCGCAAATGATTGGATGATACTTAATTCTTTATGCAAAATCAACAAGCACATCCCTGCCCTTGGTGGGCAAACTGTTTTCATCTTTTTTTTTTTTTGGTTCTTTTTTTCCAGAGCTGGGGACCGAACCCAGGGCCTTGCGCTTCCTAGGCAAGCGCTCTACCACTGAGCTAAATCCCCAACCCCTGTTTTCATCTTTAATAAGTGGTAAAGTTGTATGGATACCAAAGAGTCATTTCAAAATAAATCTTTTCATGACCACTACCCACATGTTTGGTGAGTACTATCATAGATAAGTCTATACTCAGAAAGGAAGGGGTCATATGTATAAAACGTTCCCCCAGCCTTGGCTGGGGAAAGTAGCCTCTAAGGTTCTACACACTAAAGGTTTGGTTTCTATGTGTAACTTTCATGGATGATGGAGCCTGTAGTGGTTTGAATATGCTTGACCCAGGGAGCGGCACTATTGGGAGATGTGCCCTTGTTGGAGGAAGTCCTAGCTGCCTGGAAGCTGGTCTTCTCCTAGCAGCCTTCAGATAATGATGTAGAACTCTCAGCTCCTCTAGCCCCAGTCTGCCTGGATGCTGCCATACTCCTGCCCTGAACTTGTAAGCCAGCCCCAACTAGACATTGTCCTTCTAAGAGTTACCTCAGTCATGGAGTCCACAGCAGTAAAATCCAAACTAAGACAGAGCATTTAGAAGTGACCTAGTTGGAAGCAATGTGGTAACTAGGAGTGTGTTCCCCAAAAAAGAGTCCATGTCTCTCCTCCTCTTCTTCTGACCCTGGGTAGCGAGGTATATAGTTGTTTTGTTTGTTTGTTTCTGCCATGAATTCCCCAGTGACTATGGTAACCATTACTTCACCACAGTCCAAGGTCACAGGGTCAACAGGACACAGACAGCATGAGGCCTCAGAAGTTCTTTATCCAAATGAACTGTGTTTTGTAAATAGTAATGAAGGCTGACTAGCAGGAGTGTGCAGTGTTCACCCCTAAGGTTGCAGAACTCACACTACATTACAATGGCAGAATCTATCATGTGTCTGGTTTTAGTGCAACAGATGAAAAACCCACAACCAGGGGTTAAACTGAACACTGCAATCAGCTGGACTGATCACAGAGATTGACATAACAGTCTAACCATATATAATAACCCCTAAGGCAGACATCACTGCCTTTAAGACACAACCACAGCCTTCTCTGGGGGAACATCTATACAGAGCCGTAGTCGATTGGCAGAATTATGTGCATTTAGAATGGTTGGTTCTAAGGGATAATTAGTTTTTAATTTCTCTGTGGTTTTGCAGATACGGCAAATGTCGAATAATTGGGTCTTGATCCAAATAATATACCAAAAGCTCTTCTAGGGTCCCAGTAAGTTCTAAGAGTGTAAAGTGGGGGGAGAGGACTGGAGAAATGGGTCACTGAGTTAAAGGGCTTAGCATGAGTGTGACAACCTACGTTGTGCAGAGCCAATAGCAGGAGTGTGTGAAGACGAGAAACTCCCTGGGAGATCTCAGGGCTTGGCGCACAAGAGAACCTGCCTCAAACAAGGTAGAATGTGAAGACTGACAGCTGAGGTTGGTCTCTGACCTCCACACAGGCACTGCGGCACACAGGGACCTGCACCCTTAGGCAGAACATGTTTTCGTAAGCGCACAGTAATGGGGACTTGAGTACCCCTCTGCCTTAGTCACTATCCAGGTACCATCTCGCCCACTGGCTTCTACTGTAAGAGCTACCAGCTCAGTGATAACACAAATGGGCTGTGGCACGGTGAACTCACGATTGTCGTAGCTACCTGCACAGGACCTGTATGTGATCAAACTGTGATGATACATGCCTTAAATTCTAGCAGACAAGAGGGAGAGGTAAAAGGATCTCTGACTCAAGACTACACAGCGAGACTCCGCCTTAAGAAGAGAATGGAGCCAAGTGAGCAGCTGGGGAAGGGGAATTGTCCTCTTTTGAGGATGTGGCCACTGGCAGGTTGGCCCGATATCCATGCACATCTGGTAAGTGCCAAATGAATTTAGTGGCTGACCTCCCCTCCCCCTCCAAAAGCCATAAACTTGGGAGGGGATGCGTGCTGGAGAGATAATGAAGAGAGTTGGGGGTAAGGGAGTGAGGAATAGATACGGTCATATTTCATATGTGAAATTCTCAAAAAATAAATTTTTTTAAACTTAAAAAATATGCCCTACAACATCAGTCCTTCCCATAAAAAAAAAAAAAAAAAAAAAGCCCAAAAACAGCATTGTGTGTGTGTGTGTATGTATGGGGGGGCAGAGAATGAGCATGCTTGGGGGTCAAAAGACAAGGTGGTGCAGGAGTCAGTTCTCGCCCTCCACCATGTGGGTTCTGGGAATTGAACTCCTGTCTTTGGGGTTGCTGGTAAGCATCTTCAGTTAGTCACTTTGAAAACTAACATAGTCTTCCTTCTTGTATCCATCTACCCTGTAGGTTGCTTGTCTAGGAGAGAAACAACACGGATTTAACAAAGTAGCTGAAATCTTCTCAGCACAGAAAAGGTGTCTAACAGTGTTTCAATTGGTCTCTGCTGTGTGTTTTAGTTTCGTTCCATTGCTATAAACACTGTGGCCAAAAACATTTTACTTAATCAAAGGCTTTGGTCGGCTTGTAGGTCCATCACTGAGGGAAGTCAGGGCAGGAACCCAGACAGTAGCTTGCTCTTGGAGGAATGATGCTAGGTGGCTCATCCAAAGATCTACATGTAGCTTGCTGTCTTACACAGCCTAGGGCCACCTGTACAGGGAATAGTGCTGCCCACAGTGAGCTGGGCCCTCCTGAGTCAGTTAACAAGACAACTCTCCACAGGTGTGCTATTAGCCAGTTTGATCTTGGTGGTCCATTAGTTGAGACTTGTTTCTTGGTTAGACTATAGGCTGTGCCAATTTGACATTTAAAGCTAACGTAGACACTACTCAAAATGTTCGTTCATCCTTTTTGGGTATGCCTGTGTGTGTAAGCACATATATGTGTGCAAGAATGTTTGCACATCACTTGTGTGGATATGTATGTGGAGGTCAGAGGTCATTTCTCAGGTGCTGCTTGTTGGCATTTCTTCTAAATTCCACCCCACAGTTACCTGGCAACAGCCAGGTGTGCCTGACTCAGTATAAAAGGGGCTGCTTGCCCCTCCTCTTGTCCTTACTTTCTCTCTTACCCTCTTCCCTCTCTGTTCCTTCTCCCCATTCCCCTCCTTCTCTCACTCTCCATGTGCTCATGGCCAGCCTCTACTCCCTCTACATGTACTAGGTCATCCCTCCTGAATGATTTTAAAAAGTTTTTAAACATTCTGCTTATTTATGCTTTAAGTTTTGGACTTGTATATATTGTGTGTTAAGCTTCTCCCTATACTCCCCTCTTGTACCCCCTCATTACCACCTAGTTCTCTTTTTCCTCCCAGACTATTTTAATATATATATACATATATATATGTATAAATATATGTATATATAAAATTATATGTGTATGATTATATACATATAATTTTATATGTCAATATCAAATCCAAGAACCACAAATTAGAGAAAAGGTATGCTACTTGTCTGTCTTGAGACTGACCGAAGTCTAAGGTCAAACCCGGCTTTAAAGTTTAAGTTAGTTTAATTCAGTACCTCATGTCGAGTTATGAGTCGCGGCGGCACAAGCCTCTCCTAGATCATACAAAACATCCTTTTGAGTTAAACAAGTAATTCTTCCCACCGAAGCATCTAATTTGAATTTAAACATTTCTTTACATGCTACCTTAATTAGATGCAAGTTCCTCTTCGCATCTTAATTTTATGCATTTTACACTTCTAAGCAGCACTAGTGAGGACTGCTTATTCGAATTCATTTGCATACAATTTGCAAGAAATGTTGAAAAACCTAGAAAGAAGGAGATTGTAAATTTATGGAATTTTTCTTCAAATAAAAATGTCAGTTCTATGAGGAAACAAACAGTAGTTTTCCCCCCCTTCCTTGCCCACTGTGGTATTTTCAAGGCGGTTTTTAATACGTATATACATAAAGAGATCTATTTAAGGAATGCGGGGATAGGAAGATTCCCCTGCCAGTTAACAGCCACGAAAAGGCTCCAAACTTCCAACTGCTGTAAGAAGAAACGAACTCAAGCAGATGATACCTCCCAAAATACATTATCTGAGAAGCGCATCTCCCTCCACAAGGAGGGCACACTCGATCAGCCCTGCTCTGAGGAAGCATTCTCTGTCAGACTCATCTCTTTAGTGATGGGCAGTTCGTCCCTGAGACTTTCAGTCATGTTAATTGGATTTTCTCCATATCCGCCTATCCTCTTGAGCTTGGATTTATATTCACAAAACTCCTGGCCATCCTTACAAGAGCTTCCTGGAGTGGTACTGCAGCCTGGCTTCTCATCGCAGACGCAGGCAGTCGGTCGATAACTTCCCAGGTTTTCAATGCCTCGCACTTGAGCTGACATCACTATTATTAATCTTGGGCTCAGAGACTGCCCTGGAGATAGCTCTGTGTGTGTGTGTGTGTGTGTGTGTGTGTGTGTGTGTGTGTGTACCACGGAGGGAATGGGATGGCAGAGTATACTTAAAATATAAGTGCCTTTAACATTAAAATTTTATCTTTCTCATTTCACTGAACATGGTGCAAGCCTCCCCACCCCCACCCCCAATCTTCATAAATAACCTCCCTGCTTCCAGAATGCTCTCTCCTTTACATATTGAAAGCAATTTTCAATTCCGGCTCCGAGGCAAGCTGCTTGTCCAAAATAAGACGCACTCAGCAAAATGTGAGTTTTGACATGCTTCTAGCTGAACAGTCATGTTTTCTGGCAGACGGAGTTTGTTCTTGAAAAGGAGATGAGGAGACAGACTTGGCAGCTGCCCCTGCTGAGCAGTGAAGGGGAACAGAGGCTCGGACACCTCTGCTGCAGCGGTCGGTGCTTGGCAGGTCCCAGGGGTTGCCTTGTGGCGTCTACACCAGTCACGTGGCTTCCTGGGTCCTCCATCTCCATGATGGGAAAATAAGGCTTCTAGAAAGGACAGAATCAGATGCTAGCCCGGATATGATCTCTGTCCAGTAAACAGAATAGGAAGCCAGTCCCACGCACGGAGGACTAAGGTTTCTGGAATTCTTCAAGAACATCCCTTCATGTGTCATTGTGATATATATATATATATATATATATCACCATTTCTATCTCTCTACTTAAGAGCGGGTGTGATAGCCTGACAGAGCACTTGCCTAGCATTCACAATACACTAAAAACACATAAATGTTTAAGAATACTCACTACTGATCGCTTCTAACTTAATACCCTTGCATACGGCTTCAAATCACTTTCGCTTATGGTTACTGGAAATAGACCTTTTACAGCAAAATGTGATTCCATGCCTCCGAGGAGGTCAAGTCTGATGAACCAATACTGGTTAGAATGTCACCCTGTGTCGCCGATACTTGATTTTGCCAACGCCCTCGCTCCTGGTGTGTGGCTAGAATGTCACCCCGTGTTACTGACACTTAATGTGGTGAATGCCCTCACTCCCGGCGTTGCCTTATCAGAACGGTCTTTGACTATCTTAACATAAACCAACACCGCTTCTCAGTGTGAAGTCAACATGAGCAACAAACTGCCTCATTTCACAAATAAATATGCTAAACAATGTTTCCTGAAGGAAAGCACAGTTTATAATTAATGAATAATCTGTCAAAAGGGCTCCATACAATTAATCCAATGTTTACACTGTGCTTGAACTTTTATGCTGTCTGTCCAAAGCTCTGTGTGTATCTAAATGTGCGTGCATAGGGGTGTGTGTGTGTGTGTGTGCATATGCATGCACATGTGTATGTATGTGCGTGTGTGTGTGTATCTGAATATGCGTGTATGGATGCATGTATGTGTATGTGTGCATGCATGTGTGTATGTATGTGTGTGTGCCTGTGTCTGTGTGTGCCTGTGTGTGTGTGCTTGTATCTGTGTGTATGCATGTATCTGTGTGTGTCTGTGTGTGCCTGTATGTGTGTGTATCTGAATGTGCATGTATAGATGTATGTGTGTGTATGTATGCATGCATGTGTGTATGTATGTGTGTGCCTGTGTCTGTGTGTGCCTGTGTGTGTATGTGTGCCTGTGTGTGTGTGCTTGTATCTGTGTGTGTGCATGTATCTGTGTGTGTGTGTGTGTGTGTGTGTGTGTGTAGACCTGAGGCCAACTTCAGCTTTCTCACTAGCCTGGAACTTATTAAGTAGGCAAGGTTGGGACTAGAAGGATATGCCACCATGCCTGACCTTTTGATGTGGCCATGTAATGACCTCTGGCTTTCATGGACTTACACACACACACACACACACACACACACACACACACACACACACACACATTTTTAGTACTTGACATACAATGGTGCATAATGTGATCAAACAGGACAGGAAAGGCTGCTGTCTGTCTTGTACACAAGATAGGCATTCCCCAAACTACCAGTGCTTGCCACCTGAGCTACGGAAAGGCAGGCATGCTATGGCTCTAGACTGTCATCATTTCCTGATGTGCCAACTGGGCTAACAGGGGAAACTACAGAACTGCTCCCGTGGTGCAGTATGAAGTGGAGTGGAGTCCTCCACAGAAAGTAGCCCAGTGTGTGGGGGATGTTCATTCCAGAAATATTAGCTCTAACAGATGTGGTGAGACCTCAGTCATCCTTCGACAGCTAATTAGTTCTAATAAAGACTTTGCAGGGTTATACAGTACACCAGGAGTTCATCCAAGATTTGTGACATGACACCTTTAAGCACAGTACCTCAAATCAGGATGTTTTAATATTGTATAAAATTGATTAATGAGTATCATCATTTGAGAGTAACTTAAAAAAACACACTTTTTTTTTTTTAGTCTTTTCTATTTTGGGAGTGAAAAAAAGGCTTTCAACTCTTTATGTAGCCCAGGCTGGACCTTGAACCCAGGATCCCCCTGCCTCAGACTCCCGAATGGTAGGATTACAGGTGGAACTACTGTGCTCTGGCTCTTGTTTTAGTGGCAATTTCTGATACAACCCAGGGCTGGCGCCACCTCCCATCTTAAGCAGAAAATAACTGAAATAAGCATATTTCCCACGGGCAGAATCCCTTCCTGACATGGATTCTTTTTTAAATGTTACCTGCATTTCTTTGTTACTTTTGACCTGCACAGTATCTGCGATTACAGATACTTTGTATCCTTTCTGCTCTGTTGACTAGTGCAGTCAAGGAAGGCCAGACCGAAATCTTCATCTTCCATCTCCTTGACGCATCACGGGAAGCCACTGATGCTAAGCCTTTGGTACTGGTGATACCAAACAGTATGCACTTCCTCTGTTCACTCTGGGGAAGGGCTGGGTGTACCTGGATGCCGGTGGGCACCCGACTTTTCCCATTTCACTGGGTAGACCAGTTGCCATGTAACCAGAGACAAAAGTGATATGAACAGGAAGAATATTTTTTAACCCCGCCCCTGCTGGTCTTAGTGTAAAGCGTGTGCGAGGTCAGGAATGAAAACGGGTCTGTGCTCATCGGCTGACAAGAGAATAATAGAAATATGGCGCATGTGTGCTGTGGAGTCCCATTCAGTCAACAAAGACGATCTTATCAATTGAAACGGCATGGATAGAACTAGACTGCTGCTAATTAAAACAATCCAGGAACGTCCGGGCAGGCTCACATATGGAGCACTCAAAGTCTAATTTCATAGAAGTTGAAAGTGGAGGTTATGAGAGTCCAGGGAAGAATGTGGAGGAGAGGGAGGGAGGGAGGGAGGAGAAAGTTGATCGGTGGTACTGAGCCACAGTTCAGGGTGAACGAGAAGTTTTGGTCCCGCAGCACACTGTATGCAACAAAAATGCATTCTGCATCTCAAAAGCCTAGGTGACTTTCAAGGTTTTAAAAATGAAAGCATGATAAAGGTATATATATTAAATAAATATATATTTATATATAATATAAAGAATGATAAAGGCATATATAAATATATATTAAATATAATATATTAGTATATAAATATATAAATATATTTATTTATATTATATAAAATTATATATAAATTATATAAAATTAAATATAAATATATTTATATATTGTATATATAAATATATATTTAAGCCGATTTAAAACAGTACAATAAAAATCCATCCCAACATGCTAGAGTTTCCCATTAAAATAAATAGTTTTTCATAAAGTATCACTTTAAAAAAAATACTTGCAACGTGTAGGTGTGCATGCACACACATGCATGTTTAACATCCTTAGTGCTTTTTCTCAGCATATGTAGGTGTGCCATGTGTATGAGGGCTATATGTGAATACAGGTTCATGTGGCGCGTGCGTGCGCATGTGGTACTGAAAGCACAGTCTTGGGCATTGGGTCACATCACTCGTTGGCCTGGGACTCATCCATTAAGATAGACCGACTGGTCAGTGAGCCCCAGGGATCTCTGCAGGTCTGCCTCCCCAGCTCTGGAATTACAAGTGTGTGCTAGTCACTCAGGTTCCCGTACTCTGGCAAGCTTTCTAGGCTCATCTCTTCCCAGGAACTTATAATCTGCAACGGCTCTTGAAGGAGAGCGAATGTCATCCACTCTCAGGAAATAGCCTACTCAGTTGGCTTCTGAGTTCTCCAGATGGTCTTCTGCTTTAATGGTTTGTTCTGATGGACTGATTGGACCAGACCTGGAGTTGAACCTCCAACTCCTCCTGGTTTCTGTCTCATTAGTTCTCACTTCTGATCGGGACTAGATAGTCTTTCTCTCTTAGATCCCAAACAGACTAGCTGCCCACTCCAACCAACCGAACCTCCCCACGCAAGCTCCAGCGTCTGAGTGTGAATTTCCCACACATCAAATCTCCCACGGCTTAAGGTCCACAGGTTTGTGCTTAATTATTTCTAGACACAGCCATGGCTTTTTTGCTCTTCTTTCTCGCTCACACCAGATGTACACTTAATGCAATGGCTAATCTTGATGTTCTCGTTGTGAGCCCAGCCTTTCACAGCCCTGACAGCAAATCTTAGTTGTCAGTTTGACTGAATCTGGAATCAACTAAGACACACGCTGCTGGGAATGCTTGTGTGGGGTTTTCACGGTCAGATTATTTGAAGTACAAAGGCCCACCTAAATGTGGACGGCACATTTCTTGCCACCTTTTGGTGGCAGCCGAGATGAAAGGACAGGAAAAAAAAAAGAAAAGAAAAGAAAAGAAAAGAAAAGAAAAGAAAAGAAGAAGCTGCCTTTTGCCTCCTGTTTGCCCTCACTGTGGCTGACAAGTCCATCCGTCTTGTTACTGTGGCACTCCCTCAGTGACTGATATTAGAATCATCTTTGGGATTCCAGTGTAGCCTGAAGATCAGCAGCTCTCCAGGATCCTTCAAGGCCTCCCCTAGTGCCTAGAAGGGACTTCTCAGACATCCAGCCAAGTGACCTGAACAACAACTACTGGGTTCTCAGCTTCTCCAGTGCGAGATGACCATTGTTGAACAAGTTGGGCTACATCCTGTAAGCCAAATCTAGTGAATCCCAGTGTGTGTGTGTGTGTGTGTGTGTGTGTGTGTGTGTGTGTGTGTGTGTGTGTGTGTGTATCTATCTGTATGTGTGTGTCTGTCTGTGTCTCTGTGTGTCTGTGTGTGCAAGTGTGTGTGTATATGTGTGTGTGTGTGTGTGTGTGTGTGTGTGTCTGTCTGTGTGTCTGCCTGTGTGTGTCTCTGTGTGTGTCTGTGTGTGTCTGTGTGTGTCTCTGTGTGTGTGTGTCTGTGTGTGTCTGTGTGTGTGTGTGTGTGTGTGTGTGTGTGTGTGTGTGTGTGTGTGTGTCTTTGTGTGTGTGTGTGTGTGTGTGTGTCTGTTTGTCTGTGTGTCTGTTTGTGTGTCTGTGTATGTGTAAAATATATGTATCTGTCATGTGTGTCTGTATGTGTGTATCTGTGTGTGTGTGTGTTGTCTTGTGTGTCTGTCTGTCCATGTGTATGTGTATCTGTATGTATGCCTGTCTGTGTGTCTGCCTGTGTGTGTCTCTGTGTATGTCTGAGCGTATGTGGGTCTCTGTGTCTGTGAGTGTCTTTGTGTATGTCTGTGTGTGTGCCTGTCTGTATGTGTGAATATATGTATCTGTGCATGTGTATTTCTTTGTCTATGTCTGTTTGTGTATGTATCTGTGTGTGTGTGTGTGTGTGTGTGTGTTTTCATTCTATCAGTTTCTATCAGTTCTTTTCCTTTAGAGAAGCCTGACTAATATACTCAATAAATTACCAAACCAGGTCTCTAGGTAAACTTTAGTTATTTTTTAAACACACATTGACTTGAATCCTCTGCTGTTTCTGGGGAAGACCTTCATTCCTACTACAGGGTGTGAGTTGGTTGTATATTAATGAAGCACATAAACTGAGCTGTAGACCTGAGTGTGCTAGCATAAGGAGTGTGCTAACATAATGGCTGGGACAATCTTTTAGAAGCTGGTGCCCAGATTAAAGACTGTGAGATAAGTCCGCACGCCAAACAAATGCATGGATTTTAGTCAAATTCAACAGTGCTTTACTTTCCAGGTCTTAAGGAACTGCACTGTACTCAGATAATGACTTAAAAGGCTAAGGGCAAGGAGCTGGGATGTGGCTTGGTTGGCAGAGAGCCTTACTTGCACCTGTGAAGTCTTGGGCTGCATCCCTAACACTGAATAAACTGAATGTAGTAGTGTGTGTCTATAATCCCAGCACGTGGGAGGTGGAGGAGGGTCAGAAGTTCTGGGTCATCCACAGCCACACAGCAAGTTCACGGCCAGCTTTGGCTACATAGTAAGGGAACAGAAGTCACAAGTGTGCTGATTAGGACTTCCACGTTTCTGCCTATTTGTTTGGTAATTAGTCAACATACAATTTGTAACTCTGTAAATGATAGGTTTTTAGTATTCTGACAGCTCCCTCAGTGTACCAACCTCAGCCCAAACTAATTAAAGTCCAGAAGAGTGTGCCTGGAATTGCTAGTGGGTGTGTTACAGGATAGAAGCAACTGAAGGCCGGGCCCCAGATGCCAGTAGAACATGACACAATGTTTCTATTTCTCTATATACTTTTCTGTGTTTTAAATTTTCCATAATGAATACTGTTCTTATCATTTCGAAGTTAAAATTCTCCCATTTTGGCTAGATATCTTTACTGTCTGTTATTTTATTTTAGAGGGACCATCAGAACCATAAATACTCCTTGCTCCCTCTTCATGGGATTGCAAATTTGTCAAAGATAGTAACTCCTTCAGAAAGAAAATACTGAGGGGCAGTCCAGCAGTTAGATTTGCTGTCAGACTTGGCTGAATGTTAGACAGCAGATGCCTGTTTTCCTGTAGATGAAAGGCTTAAAGTCAGGATGCCCTGAGCTAGGAAAAGTCATGGATACTCTACGTAGCATCTAAAAGGGCCCCGCCCAGAGATAGCAGAGGAAAGATAATAAACCAGGTTCTGAGCAGACTCCCACTGGCTGTAGGGAGTTCTGAGTTGAGACTCCATTCGCTGTGTATGGTACCAGTAACAACCCAAGCTCCTAGCTGAGAATCCTACTGGCTGCTCAGCCCAGAATCAACCTGATCAAAGCCAGGTTTCAAGCAGGAATGCTCTACCCTATGGCCCCGACTCCCAATCTCAGCTACCTGTCTGAAGGACAGGTACTGTACTGAGGACCATCCTGACATATCAAGGTAGAATATATAAAGAAGTCAGAGTAGTAGGCAGACACATCCCACCAACTACTCAAAGTCACTCCTGGCTTTCTTGTGCTGCCTTCTGCAAATCAAGGTAGGACAGAAGGAACTCAACCATAAGAACAAGCCTCTAATTAGAAAAACTCCCTCCTCCCTTCCCTCCTCCCTCCAGCTCTCTACTTTTCTTTACTCCCTCTTTTAGAGACAAGTTTAGATCAGAGTAATCGCCCTGCATCCATTCTCCTGTAGAACAGGAGGTGGAACCCAGGTTTTGCACATGGTAAACAAGTCCTCTGCCACTACACTTCGCCTCTAGGTTTAGGAATACCCATTTCTGTTTGTTTTCCTCTACATCTTGACAACAAAGACTCTTGTTCAAACATGAGTACCAACAGTCCTGCCTGACAAAAGGCGGAATACTAAGCTCGGAAAACAGTGTCATGATTTCAGGATCTTGAGCTAATATCTTAAAATTGACAGAGTTGAGGAAAGCATCTATGCAGCCAAAAATGAGTCTGTTAAGTGGACACAATAATCAAAGTAGATAGACTTTCGTGAATGGACTCAAGAGAGCTACGGTACCGTGAGTTTCAGTTACAAACCATGACCACAACGAGAACTGTCCATAGATGTCCAGTTAATCCTGAGAACTGCATCATGAGATGGGACTGAGAGGTCAGGTCACTGGGTGAATTCAGTGTCACCCAGCATGTTCAGAGGCAAAGACCATCCCAGCACCAGAGAGATTGGGACACGTGGATCCCTGGGCTTACTGACACAGTAAGCAGAAGGCCAGTGAGAAACCCTGTCCCAGAAATCAAGGCAGATAGCTGCTACTGACCACATGTACACATGTGTACACACATGTACACACACACACACACACCAACACACACATATACCTACATCTATACACACACCACATACACACAGCACACACACATATCATACACACATACACCAACACACACACACTACACACACCGTACACCCCCCACACACATACATACACACACACAACACACACCTATACACACAGACCACACAAATACCACACACACATACATACACACATCTACACACACACCTACACACACATACACATACACCTACATACACCCCAACACACACATATACGTACATCTATACACATACCACATACACAAAACACACACACACATATACACACATACACCAACACATACACTACACACACCCTACACCCCCCACACACATACATACATACATACACACACACACACAACACACACACCTATACACACAGACCACACAAACACCACATACACACATACATACACACATCTACACACACACCTATACACACACACACACCCCCACACACACTCACACACACACACACACCATACCACTCCCACAAAATGAGGCTGGTAATTCAAAGGGTTGTCACCTCCTGAGCTCCAGGCTACTGGCTGTTCCTACACTAGGGTTACCACTAATTTTGAAAATGAAGACTTGGGTGCAGATGCTAGGGCTGTGAACATAAGATAGCAGAAGAGCCAGCTTGCTGGAGCTGTCAGTGAGACATGTCTATGGGTGCACTATTACCACCATAGCCCCTGCCATTTCAGGAGCAGGATGGGCTCAGAACAAGCCCACAGGAAGCTTCTTAGTAAAGCCTTTTCCGGTCTCTTTTCTTCCCCGAGGTATGTGAACCACTCTTGCCAGATTAGCTTCATAACCCTGACACTCACACTGGGTCCTGGGACCCCGGGCAGAATTGGGAAGATGTAGGATTTACAACAGAGTTGGACTTTGATCTCCAAACCCAGACCCTGGGTGTTGACACAGGGTCTCTCTGCTGCATCTTCTGAAGGAAGCATAGCCACCTGTGTGGGGCCTCTGGGGAGGCAAACACAGGAGGCAGGATGTGAAGCTAGAGGGGTTCACTGCAGACCACAAGTGCCATGAACCAGTGCTCCCAGGAACAGCAGGTCCTCAGGACACACATGCCATTTTGACCATGCGACAGGCACTGAGGTGTATTCTCTTGTAATCTAAACTCTAATGAAGGAGATGGATGCTAAATCAGGAATTCAAGGACTGACTCCACTATTCACTGAGTTCAAGACCAGCCTGGGCTACATGTGGCTGTCTTAGGAAAAATTGTTCACCAACAGTATTGGATAACGACAACAGCAAGACCTATTTAAAGTACAAAATGTATGGAACAACAACAAAAAACAAAACAACAACAAAAACAACAGGAAAAATAGCACATAAATCAGAAACAAATGAAAACCTGTCTCTGAAAGGGGCCAAGGATTCTTTGCAGCAAGAGTGTTATCTTCGGGGACTAGCAGCAACACCTCTATACAGAGGCTTGATTTGGGTTTTAACTGAACATAAAACAAAATTGAGTTCTGAGGCATAGTTTTGCTAAACCTACAAAGCCATCAGCCAAAAAGAAAGGGGCAACTGTACTAAATGCCAAGGAACACAGTGAGAGTGAAGAGCTAGCTCATTGAGGAGACAACATACAAGCATAAGGATCTGATTTTGATTCCCGGAACTCAAACAAATTGAAAGCTCAGAGCTAGGGAGGCAGGGATAGGTGGATGTAGAGCACACTGACCAGCAATCTAGCTTTCTTGGTGAGCCCAGAAGTGAGAATGTCTATTCAAAAAAACAAACAAAGAAACAAAGAAACAAAAGGTAGTGGCTGGAGAGATGGCTCCCCACTTAAGAGCACATACTTCTTTTGCAACGCACTTAGTTCCCAACACCCACATTGAGTGGCTAACAACCATCTGTAGATACAGCTCCTGGAGATCCAACCACTATCTGAGTCCTGGGGCACCTGCACCCACATCTGTACAAACTCACGCACGGATACATAAGTATTCCTGCAACTTAAAAGAACAAAAATAAATTAAGCGCCGCCCACAGAGAGATGGAAGCATTACTTCTGGTCCACGAATCTCATGGTTTACACAGAGCAAAGAGTCCCAGAGCTGAGACTCACCATGTTGTCCAAGGTGAGTTACTGAAAGTCCCTGTCATATCTGAAAACGCTTCATTAAATACTTACGAGCCTCAGCACAAGCAAGTTACACTGTGGAATCCATTCTCGGCCAGTTATCACTAGCTTAGCAACAGGAGACAAGGGCCTAAGTATGCCCTGTGTGCTACTTTTCAGGCAGCCTTTGAGGCATAATCCACGGAACTGTATGCCCTTCTATGGCACATGCGTAACACAAAGGGCGAGAAAACTAAACACCCACGGGTAGAGTATCATCCTGAGCTGGGCATGTCTGAGATGAGGATGCTAGTTCTGCTGACAGAACTGAAGGCTGAGGGGCCCAGGGTATGAATCCTCTGAGGTCTGTGCTTCATTGTGGCCAAGGGAACACCCACCTGCTCAGTACTGCTCTCCCTGCCACTCAAACCCATGCTAAGGCGTGGTTCATTTTCTTCCCTTTTCTCTTTCTCTTCTGCCTAAATCAAGAAAACATGGTGATTCAAGTCTGAAGGTAGATTGCCTACATTTTGGAATGCAGGAACACCGGAAGAGAGAACTCTTTCTAGTTGCTTCCACAAACACATGGAGAAAAATACATCTGTAAGCTGAAAAACTGAAGAATGAAGGCAAAATGGGTCAGTCACCCTCAGCGGAGACAAACTGAATGGTTGCACTGGGGTTGGGGAGCTCCCAACACAACTCTTCATTCTCTGTAGTGTACAAAGGTTTCTACAAACTCAGTCAGACAAAAGGACAGCCAGGAACCCACACACTGAGGTTCTGGTGAGGAGCCTGCTATGGTGGAAATTACACCCAAGTTCAGAAGCAGATGGTGTGAGAAAACTTTTTGCACATGCAAGCAAAGCTGGGAAGATATCTGAACTCTTTCTTTCAAGGGAGAGCCTAACTGCCTGGAAGACGCATCTGGTGATTAAGAGCCAAAAGCAGTGAATCATACTTAGAATACCCACAACCCAGAATCCTAACACATGATTAGAGAGGGTTCTAAAGAGCAAACTTGTGGACTACGTCAATATCAATTTTAGTAAACAGCAGGCTGGAGCCTGAGACGGCTTAGCCAGAAAAGGCACCTGCTGCCAATGACCACCTGAGTTTTATCCATCCTTGGGACCTTCACGTAGAAGAAAAGAACTGGTTTCTCTCAGTTGTCTCAGACTGTCATCTGAGCTCAACGCACATTCTGTGACATTACACGTACTCCCACACAAATACACAAATCTAATAAGACGTTTTAAAGAGAATAAAATAAGAAGCTAAACATATCTACTGATCAGTTTTTTTTTTAACAAGGACCAAAATCACTTTTAAATCAAAGTTTTAAGATCTCAATTTGTTTTCTTTTTCCTTATCCAACCCGCAGTGGGAAAGAAACTTTATTTCAGATTTTGACAGACAATGTTACAATGTTACTATTCTTTCAACACAGCTCTTCTTCATCTCATTCAGAGTAATTCATACTCTTTTCAGCCTCCATGGGTAAACAGGTACCGGTCTGTGGTTTGCATTAGTCACCTGCGAACTTCAATCTCCTTTTGAGTTCTTTAATCCCTGTTATGCTTTCCATATGCCAGCTACATGGCAGGGCAAGGAAGGGCTGATGAGTCTTTGCCAATCTGTTTTTAAATAGTCCTTTGTTGTTGTTCTGTTTGGTTTTTGAGACACGATTCCTCTATGTAGCCCCAGCTGACCTGGAACTTGTTCCATAGTCCAGGCTGGCCCTGAACGCAGAGATCCACACACCTCAGCCTCCAAGTGCTGGGATCAAAGGCTTGTGTCACCACCGCCCAACCTAGTCTTTCTGGCTCAGGCTCAGATCCCTGAGTCCCGCCTTTTTATGTGCAACTTCAGAAACAGAACAAATGTTAACTTGGCAAACTTTATATTTGTTGCTCTTAGACCTAATTACGAGCTCATTAATTTTTATAATCACACTAAGGAACTCCAATAAAATTTCTAATGACTCAAGGGAAGGTGGTTTTAGACAGTCAGCCACAATCAAGCAAGCTCATTACACATGCATCATCACAGCAACTGGAAGGTATGACTTGACTCTGCAGATGAACAGCTTCAAAACAACTGCAAGACCACACGGCCAACCTCCGTATCACAAGCACATTTTGGGAAATCAGCTGTGTGGGTGATAGGCCGACGCTCACCATGTGAGGAAGCCTTGATTTTGTTTTTTTAGGTTTTTTTTTTTTCCTCAACTAACACATCTGATACTGAAGTCATCAGAACTGTCGGGTGTGTGAATTCACAGAGCCTGAGCTCTTTCACACTTGCATGATGAACCTATCTGACGATCTCTTTTATATTTAGTATCTTATATTGATAATCTGGATATGGGAAAAAAAACATCCCTGCAGTGACCTGGGTTGTCCTCGAGTGCCACCTGGAGCAGGAGAAAGCATTGTAATCCAATGGAAAGCAAATCTGTAAAGTACTCGTGTGTTTCTACATTGGTTTTAAAGATAATATTTAAGAGTCGGAGTATAGCTCAGGTAGTAGAGAATTTAGGCAGTATGTGCACAGCCCCGACTCTGCATAAGCAGGGTTGGGTAGACTAGGCTTCCACTAGGCTTCCACTTCAAGCCCTTGCCAGGAATGTAAGTGAAGCCATGGTGTACGGACCAGCATCAGTGCCTTGTAACCCACAGCTCTGCAGTTGGAATATGAAATCAGACTGGAGGTCTGGGGTTGACACTGCTTATGGAGGCAGGACCTAACCAACAGGAATTAGGTGACACTTTGCCCGCCAGTCTGGTTCTACTCTGCATCTTTCATTCACCTGAGTCTGGCTTTCTTCCCACCATCAGCAACAAGGACCGACGATCCAGTATTGAAGCATCCTGGGACTCCCCCTGAAGACCAGCACTCAGCACTCAGGTGCCCTGTGCCTGCCTGGATTGAACCTTTTCTGCTGAAGCAGGCGCCTTCAGGAATCTGCCTGAACTTGAATTGAGGCAGGCCAGATTGAGGTCTGTTCCTTTCGATTTTCCTCTCCTTTCTTCCTTCCTCTTCCTCTTTCCCTTCCTCTTCTTCCTCCTCCTCTTCCTCCTCATGTAGCCCAGGCTGACTTCAAACTCACTATGTAGCTGAATCCTATCTATTTGAATCCTTCAACCTCTAGCCTCTGCTTCCCAATCCTGAGATGACTAGCATGTACCACCATTTGTGGTTCATGTGTTGCTGGGGCTCCAACCTTCTTCATGCTAGCCAACTGACCACATCCCCAGTCCCTTCCCTCTGGGAACTTTACTAGGGAGAAGCATTACTAACTCTCATCAGCAAGTCATCGATCAGGTGTGTTCCCTTCCTTTCTCCCCCTAGGGGCTCCCTATCACGTGGAAGTTGGGCTTCTAATCCACCCCACTCCCTCACATCATTTGTCTTGTACCCATGGCCAAGGATAGGAACAGAATGTTAGGGACCAGCACACTTTTATGTTCCTTCTCTTTATTTTCTGAGCCAGGACTTAACACTGTAGTTCAGATATGTCTCACATTGGTGATCCCCCCTGCCTCAGCCTTCTGATTACTGACACTGTGGGTATGTTCCAGTGTGCCCTAGTTCTTTTCTATAAACAGCATGGATATTGATTCCCCACAGTTGACCTGACCCCTGCGAGTCAATCCAAGGTGAACAGAGAATGCAAGTCAAAGCATTTGCTGGGGTCAGGCTGAACAACTGTCCTTCCCCAGATGGAGGGTCAGAGGTCACACTGGGTAGGAACGTTATGGATAAGGTTTCGTTCAATACAAATCAGGCTGGACTAAGCTGTCAGTTAGGGGTGAAAGGCACCCGTTATCCCCCTAACACACATAATCAAGAAACAGTATGTTTCTTAAGACTGTCTACTTGCCTCTACGTGCTTATGTATACACATGCACACACACATACATGTATATACACACACATGCACACACATACACATATATATACACACACACATGCACACACATACATATATATACACACACATGCACACACATACACACACAAATAATAAATAAAGGTAGTTTTCCCACTACTTATTTGAATACTGGATGTCTAAATTCTTTACAAACACACATATTAGAACTTACTCAATAATATAAATATCTCAAGCTCTTTAAACTTTTACAAATATACTTGTATGTTTTACACCCCCACACCCCACCCCCCCACACACACTCATACACAAGGTGGCTAAAGGGGAAAGAAATGTTTGAGAATGGTTTTTGAATGCAAACTGAATTTTTATATAGAATATTTAACCAAGGAAAAAAAATGAAAACAACGTACAATTTAATGTTGCTGTTTTTACATTAGTCAAACCGGGGAAAATGACTTCAGATTTTCTACTTTAATAACTCAAGAATCTCTTATTCCTTAAAAATCCATTCCTTGGGTTTAGAGATGAGGCACTTATGAGAACACTACTTGTTCTGATGAGAAATAAACCTCATTTCACAGGAAATGTTTTTCCCATCAAAAGCCTAACGGGATGTGCAGTGGGAGGATCATCTGATTATGAGGCGCCCAAAGGATCCCATATCATTTAGCATCTTTTAATATCATGCTATTTAAATCTTCTAAGAGGAAAGGGTGGGGTTGGCATGGAGACATCACTAGGGGCAACACTGGGCTATGGTGGAACCCAGGGAGTGCTTGGGGGGAAGCTTTATGTTACTGACTCTGCCGTCTGGTTAGGTAGTTGATAAAATTTATGGTAACTATAAATGTGTTGTGGGGAGAGTAGAAGCTCAGCTTCACTCATACGACGGGGAAGTGTTCTCTGCTCAGGGTTTTCTAGTTCTGATAGACACTGGCTGTGGAGTCGTAACCAAGAGACTTCTTTGTGTATTCTGAAGCTGAAATCTCTATCAGAAGGAGGACCCACCACCAGGCACACCGTGAGAACTAAACGAGAAAATGCATGCAAATTCCTGCTAGAGAAAGCATTTAATAAATGTTAGCTATTATTAGTCATAATTAACACTATTATTTTTATCACAACGTTGTGGTGGTTTGAAAATCTGTGACAGAGTAAGATATTTGCGGGTAGAAACCCAAAATAGGTTTCTGAATATCATTCGCATGGAAACCCCATCTTCAGTTACTTAAAAAAAAAAAAAAAAAAAAAAATCCCTCTGGAGATTAGATTCCTTGACTTTCCAACAGTTATCCATAAAAGTATCTCAAGAACAGGGAGATTTTCCAGAATCAAATGTGAACAGAGGCATAATGTGGTACTTCTGTAGGGCTGACTTCATAGTGACACACTACGGTTGTACAGTGCAAAGCCAGGACTAAGGGTCTCAAGGCACACATACAGAGATACCTGCTGCAGCTCCCCTGCTGCTATCATCACAAACAGACAAGGGATTCCCACTGGACGTGGAGAGTGGGCAACTGGGGGAGCACGGGGAATAGTTGGGCTCAATCCCTTCCTCTGGTCAGTAAGTCCTCATGTCCTTCCTTGGTGACGCATTAGCAGAAACCATAATGGCTGTCCTGCACACATGACCGCACGCACGAAGCTTGGATATGGACATGTTACAGGGCGCACTGAAGTGGAGAGTGGACCAGAAGTCCTTCCTGTAGCATGCACTCCCTCATGGCAGCTGGGCTCCTACAGATCAAGAACATCCCGGGTTTTAATATCTTTTCTGTGCTCAAGGAGGGAAGAGGCGACCACCAGGGCAGGGCTCTCCTGGGTGACACCACAGATGTTGACATAGGTCATTGCCTGTGAAGATGCTCAAAGGGGGAGATAGTAGTAACTCGGCTGTACTCACCTCAAGACTCTCACCCCATGATCACCGCCAGGTGTGGACTAGGCTGAGATGGATACATTACCTCCACAGACGACCCTTCCCAACATATACCCTGCATGGACATACATCCCTGACAGGCATACCCCATCTATACACAGACAACCGTCCCGAGCTACACAACCATCCACAGACACATACCTCTGCAGACAGCACCCTGCTCTCTTTTCGGCACCCAACCCCTCTCTCCACTCCACTATATGCAATTTTTTTCCCATTCTACCCATCATCATGTCTACTAATTGAAATGTGTAGAAACCGCTACTGCCCTAACTTAATTTATGGAGATACAGAAGAGTTGCTTTGGCAAAATCAAACATAATTACGATTCTTCTTCTCACTCCTAGTAATTCATTTTCTTACATTTCACAACCTATATCTCTGCAGGGTGTGTGTGTGTGTATGTGTGTGTGTGCGTGTGTGTGTCTCTGTGTGTGTTTGTGTGTGTGTGTCTGTGTGTGTGTGCGTGTGTGCATGTGCGTGCATGCATGTGTGTTTAGCCTTGGCTACTATTTTTCATGCACCAACCACCTTGTTTTTTGAGGCATCGTCTTTCCTTGGCCTGGATCTCACTGATTAGACTAGCTAGATGTCCAGAGGGTCCCAGAGAGAGAGAGAGCCTATTTTCCCCGATAGAGTTATAGACAGATACCACCATGCTTGGTCTTTTAATGTGTGTTCTGAGAGCTGAACTCAGGTCAGACCAAGCAACAGCTCTCCCTCCTGAGCCGTAATCCAAGATCGTCTCTCCCAGCACCATCTCAAACTTCTAAAAATGTATTTCATTATGTATGTGTGTTTGTGTTTACACGTGCTAAAGTGTGCACACGGAGGTCAGAGGCCAACTTGGGGAAGTAAAGTCTTTCCTTCCAACGTGTGAGTTCCAGGGATGAAACTCAGGTGCTAAGGCTGGATGTCAAGAGCTTTTACCCACTGATCCATCTTGCCAGCCCCTTGTTTATATTTTTTAAAAAAATCTGTGATAAAATCCAATCTGAATGTAAGGCAGGTAATTCCTATCATGTAAAACTACTATAGACACTTTGACTGCCCCTGGGCAGGACTCTCTCATGCTTTTTCCAGACTTTTCTAGCCCAAACTAGCACCCCTTTCTCTATACTTTTCCCTAGGACCCTCCAGTCTTTGCTTCTCCCTCACCCCTCCACCCCCAGCTCTGTTTCTGTCACTCAAAAAGTCAGGAGGCTGCTGGACTTTATGGGTAGCAGAGAAAAACCAGAAAAGGTGCATCGTTCCCAGTGTGCTACTAACTGTGTCTACAAAGTTTTCAGCTCAGTGGAACAAGGCACACGGGAAGAGGGAGAGAAGTCAGGGAGGGTAGTGTGGAAAGGAAAATGAGGCCAGAACCGTGACTGGAAGATGCCCCTATAGCACCACTGATGACCCTGACATTTTCCTACTGAGGTCTGATAAGAAACCTGTGACTAGTTTAGCCAGGGGATAGAGATACGGCTGGGCTGGCATAGTACCTGTCTACCACGTATAAAACCTGGGGTTTCGGTCCCATTGCAGACCACAGGAGGTTGGACAGGAGGACCAGAAGTTCAAGGTCATCGTCAATAGGGAACTGGAGAGGATCCTGAGCTACAGGAGACCACACTGGCTTACATTTAAAAGAAGCTAATCTAAAATGAGCAGCCTTCCTGTGTTAGACCAGCAGGAAGTGGTCTGCACGGCTGTCTGAAAGGTGTCTGCCACCAAGGGCTCACTCATTCTGTTTATCAGGCCCTCTAATATATTGGGCATTCTAGGCACTAGCATGAATCCTGCAATAAACCAATTAAAATTCTCATTAAAAGATAAAACCTAAAACTATGTCAATAAATGCTAAACAGGCTTTAACGGTGTTCACTTCACCCCCCATTCTAAAGGTATAAAAGGGAAAGAATGTTTCCAATGGTGTGGAGTCCGGAGGGGGGCGTGGGGGAGTGGTGTCTGCCCTCAGGAGGCCGGCTTGGAAAATGCAGCTAACATCCCAGGCTCAAGTTTGCAGGCTCAAGTTTGCAGGCCCGCTGCTGCCCTACAGAACTGCACTTCAGGGGTTTCCTGGATTTCTACTCCAACAAGAAAAGTGCTTTCTGAGAAAAACACACACAGCGCCATTCGCAGGCCGGCAGCAATGTCAGTCAGAAGCTTTCACCTGACTTGTAACATGGACGTTTCACAAGGAGTCCAGGAGTTTGCTCAGGAATACTCCATAGGGACATGAGGCTGCCTCTTCAGCAGGAAGCTCACGTGTGCCCACTTGTAAAGTGCTGACCCATCATGACTTCAGCTAGCAGGGTATGATAATGCTCGCCCATAGTCTAGCTCAGCGAAACCCAAGCTAGAGCGCTACTGCTAGTTTCAGATTAGCCTAGCTGACACATGAGGCAAGGTGTTCAAAACACAAAACAGTAACAGCTGACAAGTTGAACTCTGTGGATTATAAAAATTCCCCTTTGTCACCCCTTCAGGAGTACACAAACACATCCAACCTCCGTTCTTTCCAAAGTGCTTGAAGGTAAAAGGAAAAGATAGCTCCAAAGAGAGCTACAATTCTGGAAAGCTAACCAAAATCATGAAAATGAGTCCTCATTTATTATCAAGGGAGTCTGTAGTAATGATGTATGTGAGAAGGTATAGAGGGGCTGTATCTAAAAGCATCATCTAGATGGGCGTGGTGCATCCCTTTAATCTCAGCACTCAGGAGGCAAAGGCATTGGATCTCTGTGAGTTCTAGGCCAGCCTAGTCTACATATGGTTTCAGGCTAGCCAGAGCTGTAAAGTAAGACCCTGCCTTAAAACAAAACAAAACAAAACAAAAACGGAAGAAAGCAAGACATTCACATCTAACAGATAAGGCACCCATGCTCTTAAAATAACCCTCCACCTGTACTCCTATAAGCACTTCTAATGAAATTCAACCACAAATCAAACCATACAGAAACATACATAGAAGTAGAAGTGTGTGTGTCTGGGGTGGGGGTAGGGGGACAGCTGTGAGGTGAAAGGGGGCAAGAGAGGGTATCTGGTGGTGAATATGATTAAAATATTTGGAGCTGGAGAGATGGATCAGTGACTAGTGCTCTTCCCAAACCCACATGGTGCCTCACTGTAATTCCAGTTCCCATTCCGGACTTCTCCTGACCTCCAAAAGCATCAGGCAGGCATATGGTACACATTCACATATGCAGACAAACACTCATGAGCATAAAATAAATCTAAAACAATAAATGAAAAGCATATTATATGCCTATAGAAAAGTCTTAATGAAATCCATTATTATATATTGTTATATGTGCTAATAAAAACCTCTTAGATGCAAAATCTGTATTAAATTAATGATGCAATAAAATACACATGAAATAAATCACCACCTTCCTTTAACATTAAAAAAAGTTCCAAAATATATTTACTTTGAAAGCCACAAAATAATTGCAATTTCTATTTGAATCTCTGCATACTTTTAAAAGTAACATTTTATAAACTTATTGCCAACACCAGTAAATGGCCGATAAACCCATTGGCTAATCTACCTGGAGGTCTCAGAGAAGATCACAAAGTATCTAAGTCAAGAGTCTTGAGCCCTGTTTCTGTCTTCAACACTACCTGGCAGTCTCAGAGAAGATTACAAAGTATCTAAGTCAAGAGTCTTGAGCCCTGTTCCTGTGGTCAATACTGACCTCGGGAAGGTTCCTCATTCTTAAGTCTAACAGCTCATTTCACTCTTGTATGCGAATATCTAAAACGCACAAAGTAAACTGAAGAAGTGAGCCTCCCCATCCTAATGACAAACCTACTTGCAGAGCAACACTGGATGTGACCATGGGAAACTCTATGGGTAGGGACACTATGAGATCTGCAAGCAACTTTTCAGACATAGGCACACAGCTGGGTTGCTCTTAAACACTGCAAGCAGCTTATCCTTATCTCCCAATACCACTGCCTTCCTGGCGTGACTGATGCTTGGAGTCACCAGATTCACATAAACTAGACCGCTGCATTATTGTCCATAGCCATCCCACTGCTGGTAGAGACAGGAAATGGTGTGGAGCCCAGATCAATAGACATGTCAACAGTAAGCTGCCTAATCTAATTCAGCCTATCTCATCTTGGGGCCCGGAGTCTGTAGTCTGCTCTTAGTGCCTTCTGGCAGGAAATGGTTTGGAAGGCTTAGTCTTCAGAAGTTTAAGTGACCTGCTTATCCTCTAGGCTCTTGGCTGTTTACTCGGAGAACTGAGACCTCGGATGTCTCTTAAATGGCAGTGATGTAAACGGGGCATGTTTGACTTTCCCTGTGTATGAAACTAAACCCGTGACTCCCCTACCCAAATAAATAAATAAATAAATAAATAAATAAATAAATAAATAAATAAATAAATAAATAAATGATAGATAAATGTACGCATGCATATATATATAAACATTTTTTTGATTCTTTGAGAATTTCACATAATATATTTTTAACTTAATTATCTCCCCTGCCTCTTTCCTGACCTTGGATACTTTAGGGGAAATTGCCCGGGTCCCTGCATTCCAAGGTCCAGAATTAACTGTGTTTTTTAAACTCTTTCCCTTCCTACCCCATGGCATCTTTCTGAAAAGGAAGGGTTCTTCATTTAAAGTAAGTTTTTCTCTCTTCTTTCACTGTGCTGGACAAATGCCTTTCCTAGTTATAAAGTCCCCATGAAGTATGAAGTTCAGTCATGCTTCCTCAGACTACTGTAGGGTAAGGAACGGTGGGCTGGCTCAGAAGACTTTAACTGCCGTCCATCAAGTCTGGCTTTGCCCAAGACATGATCAATCATGGGCAAATCTGTTTCTTTTAGTGTCTCTCCTCTGTTCTGAACTCCGTACTAGCACCTGGAGGATGGTAAGTGTTGTCTCTGTTACCTGGGCATTACTGTTAGCAACACTGGGACAAGCTATGCTCCTATTATTAGCAAATGAAGGGTGCCTGTCCTCACTTCCCACACTTGTGAACACGCCCACTTGTGCAAGCCTCAGAACTTCTACAAGTCTGAAAAGGCTGAATCCTTAGCACTGCTGCCTTCATAGGATTACAGCAGGTGTTTCTGGCTGTGTGACCTCACTATGTACAAAGCACTCTGGGAAGGGGAACACTGAGGCCATGCCATAAGCATGTGATAAAGCTAGGGAAGACTGGCATGGTGGCAGTGAGCTGGTGGATTCACAGACAGAATGGCACAGAAGAAAAATTTATACTAGGGAGTCCAACAGACTGAAAGCTTTGAGGGGGAGAGGCGGGTTTGTGGTTAGTCCCACATTAGTGTGGTCACAGAGGCAGACATGTTGGGTTTGGATGTGAGACATTCACTAAATTTCTGTCTGAGGTTAGGTTTCATTTGAGGCACCAGAACAACTGTGCTGTTCAAAATAAACCCTATACTGCTTCATGGCAACCATGGCTGCAAAGAGGCAGGTGGAAAGCCATCAAGAAATTAACGATATGGCTTCAGACCTTTCTGAGAGCTTTAAGGGTAGAATGAAGCTATAAGAGGATTAGGTGGGGATTGAAGAAGTGACTTCTGGGGGCAGGTTTGAGGCAACTTCATATATAAAACCAGGACATTCCTTCCCTATGATATTGCCTTAAGGTATACCTGGAGAACAAAGAGCAGGGAAGATACAACATGTAATCAACTTCCCACTCACTATACTATTCTGGAACGTTCTACGGAACAGATATGACTAACTTGGGTTTTTATTCTTTGTGGAAGGGCACATACTTCTTGTTAGATGGATAGAGGGAGGCACAGGATGGAAAGCAGTAAACCTCACGTGGTACTCATATTAACCAACCCTCAGGAGGAGGGAGTGCCAGGGGGCCACACCGCTGACGGTGAAGGCTGACGGCCAGCCTCATCCTGCCCCTGCATGCAGCTTTCCACAAACACTCCGAATTCTGGGAAGCACTCAGGTATTGGATTCTGTATGGAGCAGGTCAGTGGTAGGGCTGGGGATGGCTGTGCCTCTGGGGTAATGAGGGTTCTGAAGCTGCCTATTTCTGTTTCCTCTGTAGAACACAGACTAGTGGAGGACGAAGAGCTGTTGTGCATGCTGAAGTCAGTGTCTGGAGGAAAATATTCGGTCATCTGCAGCATTTCCCTCTGGCCTTTATATGCACACATACTTATACACACATGCCTATCACAGTGGGAATTTAGGGATAGCCTGAGTTACATGAGATCCTGTCTCAAAAATGAAACATTACAACACAGATAAAAGTCAAAATCCATTACAGGTTCATATATTTTCAGTTTCTTTCTCCCCCCCCTCCCCCAGTTAGGTCTATCCATGCAAAACAAAAACCATAATGATAGTACAGTTGGTTACCTTGCTCTCTGGATTCTAGGTAAGCTTAGCTTCTTCTTTTCTTCAGGGTTAATCATAGAAGGTGAGGGGGCCCACAGCCCAGACGGGGCAAGGATATAGCAGGTAAGTCCTACTGCATACTTCTAGAGAGTGGTTCTCAACTTCGTGTGTGTGTGTGTGTGTGTGTGTGTGTGTGTGTGTGTGTGTGTGTGTGGTCATATATCAGATATCTTGCATACCAGGTATTTATATTACTATTCGTGACATTAGCAAAATCCACTATGAAGTAGCAATGAAATGGTTGTATGGTTGAGGGGGCCATCATAACATGAGGAACGGTATTAAAGGGTCACAGTGTTAAGAAGGTTGAGAACCACCATTCCAGAGGAACGAAAATAGGAGCTAACCCCACTAGCGAAAACCAAATGGGAATTCCAGGGGCATTGGTTGCACAGAGTTATGCTACATATTTAAATGATGACTAAGAAAACTCAGTAGAAATCTATCCTCCCAGCTTCCTCCTCCACTGAAGGCCTGAGCCACACCCCTCAGTACAAAACAAAGCTCAATGGGGATTATCTTAACTGGGCTGCTAATGGAACTAGCTGAAGACAGCCCCTGTCCACAGTGGGTCTCTGGAGACGCCAGCACTCCGTAGACTGCAATCTGAAATTTCTCACTGAGCCTGTCTCCAGCTTTGACCCCTTGCTTTGACATTAGCCTTAAATATCACCTCTAAGTCAATCATTTTGTCTCCGCCAAAGGTCACATTGAATTGCTTCCTGCCTCTGTGAGCCTCTTGCTTTGCTCAGTAGTAGTTACAATGTTCTTAAGACTTTGACACTGTAATGAGTTATACAATTTGAAAGCAAAACACTCCCATTTCAACCCTAAGATCTTCCCAACCAGAGGCAAGGGGACCTCCTGTGGCCACAAGGGAGCAGAGTGGCTGCTGGAAGCCTCCATGGCTGGGAGCATCTTCAGATAAATGACTTGCAAATTAAAAGAAACGTTTTCATGGCTCAGTGTGGCAGCCTGCTTTTTTGGGATGTGAGGTTAAAAGTGAACAGTAAACCTTTTAAGGTTATTGAGAGTAAATTATTAACACACTTCACCTTCCGTTTGTCCTCTCTGGCATCCCAGAGATTACTGATGGCTGCCCCACTCCTACAACTTGTAAATCAAAAGGAGATCTTTACAGCACAAGGCCAGCTGATTAAAATGTTCTGCCACAGGGGACCAACAGAGACTATGGGAGTGGCAGCCTGCTATTGTGTGGTGGGTGGATGGGAATATATATATATTCTTTTTAAAATATGAGGCTCGTGAAAGCTTTTGAAACAGTATGTTGTTAAAATCGTGAGCTTTCATCTCTGGAAGTAGCCCAGAGGACCAGTTCCATCTATGAAATCTCCTTGCAATATTCAAAATAATGAGCATAGCTCTCCGCTCAGGCACAGGTGGCATCCTGCAACCTAGGATACATCTTACTGGGAGGGCTTTGTGCAGACCTAAACTGTTTCAGCGGGGCTGGAACCTGACTTAGCAGGGAGCAGAATTTTCTTTGAGCCCACAAAGCTCTATACCAGAAGAGGGGAACTGCCATGAATCCCTCCCCAAGGAGTTCTCCTCAGGTAACCAGAGGTGCAAATAGCACATGGGCTTTGTTGGCAGGCTCCTGTGTTTTGTGCCTTTTATAAGAAGGTGGCTCTCTGAAGGGGTGAAATGAATGTCAGGTGAGAATGCCTGCCCCTCCAGGCCTTCCAATCCTGCCCCCTGGCCTACCCCTTTAAATGAGGACATCTGGTAGGAAGCCACCAAAGCCTGGGGGAGGCAGGGCTCAGGAATGGGAATAGGCCACCTCTGGGAGCTACACTGGACCCCTGGGAACCGCTGGGGCTCATGGACCCCTGGAGCCCAAGAGATCTGACTGAAGGGTTACCTAAAGCAGAACAGTTCCAGTCTCCCCATTCCTGGCCGTTCACAGGCTGGCTGGTAACCTATGTCTGAACTTGGGCTATGTTAGAAGTAGGTCAAGTCTATGAAGTGTAAGTGCACAGGCCAAAAGGATCTCGGCAGTAAGCACGTCTGGCCTGCATCGCTGTCACTTTGTGGATGTTCACGATCCCTGAAAACCCAGGAGCGCACAATTCCAGTGGGTCCAGGAAGCATGCATGGAGTGGCAGAGTTCTGACCGTCCCTCAGTCTCCCTTTCCTGGGAACCAGAACTTGCTTTGTTTTTCACTTGACGAGTAAAGTGTCTATTTGTGAGTGAGGTAGAGATATTCGTATGGGTGTCTACACTGCAGGGCAACCGGATCAATACTACTTCACATACACCTGTTTCTTCTTGGTGAGAGCCAGTGATAGCCACTCCTCTTTCAAGGAAGCCACTGAGTGCAGAGTGAGGACTGCAGATACCTGGGAAGCAGGATGGTTATAGACCCCTGGGGCATCCTTTTCTGACAATGTGCCATGCCCCCGATTAATCAACTACTATGCTAAAGACAAAAGCACAGGCAGGAGATCAACCAGCGGCAGCTACTGTCCTTTTCGATGGACCTTATTCATCTACTGGGCTAACAGCAGAGTGTGGGACGGGAACAGAGATGGGAGCAGCTGAGTTACTTCTGTGCGGCTTCTGCGACAACACCATGTGTGGGTAACAGAAGCGAGGAGAACAAACGGCATCATCCCAAGGATGCCACGTTCCAGTTAGCGTGTCCACTTTTGTGCCAAGGTCAGACATGTTGGTATCTTTTTCACCTATTTTTAACTCTGATTTTTTTTTTTAATTTTATGTGTCTTGTCTGCACACATGTATGCATACCATGAGCATGCGTGGTGTTCACAGAAATGGGAGGAGGACATCAGATCCCCTGGAACTGGAGTTATGGGTATCCACCCAGACTCTATGTGGGTGCTGTAAACTGAACCTGGGTCCTCTAGAGGAGCAGTCGGTGTTCTCTCTACTAAATCTCTCCATCCCTGCTCCTTGCTTTTGAGACAGGGTCTCTCACTGAACCGGGGCTCACAGAGTGAGCTGCAGTGGCTGAGCTGCAAGATTCAGGGATCCTCCTGTCTCTGTTCCCCCACCCCTCAGTGCTAGGAATACAGGTGTGTGTCACCACACCCAGGTTTTTTGTTTTTTGTTTTTTTAACACAGGTTCTGAGGATGATGAAGTTCAAGTCGCTGTGCCTTCAGGGCAGACGCTTTCCCAACCCAGCCATGCCCTTACTGTTGCTTTTAAAAGTGGTACTGGCAAGGGTTCTTCTGAGTGAGTATACTTAAAGCTACTGAATGTGTTTGGATGTTTATCATCATAAATTTTGTTATGTGGTTTTTTACCACATATACAAACACGAAAACCTCATAAGCAAATGAACTCGGAAAGGCAACACACACACACACACACACACACACACACACACACACACACACACACACACACGATGGTAAAAATTCGATCAGAGAATTTAAAAACCCAGGGTTTCTGTGGCTCTAAACACCATCTCCCTAAAGCGTGTGTTTTAAACTCAGTAGGTAAGATGGAGGTGAACATCAGGCGGTTGCTTGCTCTTGAGCCTGCAGTTTGGAGTTGACCGCCTCGGTTTGATGAGGTTCATATAGCCCAGCACATCAGCCCCGAGAGGACCAGTTTTGTTCCCAGAGACCAAACCAAATCCCGTGATCGCCACGACTCTCACCCTCCTGCTTAAACACTGTACATGAGAAGATCTGAACTCCAGAGCTTTTCCTAAGATGAGCATCCAGACAAGTTACTCATCGAATGCGGTCTTGGTTGATGGAAGATCATCTTTCGGCTGAATTTGGGGAAATCTCACAAGAACGGGCACACATACGTGAGGGAATTGGGCAATATTTCTTCTTCTTCCATCAATGTTTTAAACATATGGAAATTCGCCCTGGGAATAGGGGCAGGTGGAGAGGGAGGGTGTGAAAACGTGTTCCACAGGGTGCAGGGAAAGGTGTGTCAGGTGACCCACTGGAAGTGCACAGGGAGGGAGATAGAAAGTCAGGGATGGTAAGTTCTCAGATAGTTAGCAGTCAATGAGAGATGGAACTGTCCTGTGTCAGATGGGCTCTATGTAATCTAGAAACGGTATCAGATAGCTGGGGGCAACCTTGAATCTTTGATCCCTCTGCATCTGCCACATGAGTGGTGGGATAGCAGGTATGTACCTCCTCACCACGTGTATGTGGTGGTGAGGTTGAACACTGGGCTCCGGGCATGCCAGGTGACTATGTGCTCCTCAGACTTTGTATGCACGTTATTGCCATGGCCCTGGAACAGCTGTTCGAGTCCCTAATAAATCTAATGCCAAACACTCAGGTCCTACTCTAGTCAGTCATGGGAAATTCCAAAGTGAATGATCACGTTTGGATGAGGACGAGGGTCTTAGCTCAATCCCTACAACCCGAATAAAAAACTGCAAGAGCGATATCGTGCACTGGGAATCCTGGTGCTGGGGGAGTGGAGACAGGCAGATAACCAGGGTTCATTGGCCAGTTGCCCTAGCCCACTTGGAGAGGTCCAGGCCAGTGAGACACTGTAGTGGTTTAAATGAGAATGTCCTTTATATTTGGTCCCCAGTTGATGGCACTGTTTCAGGGGGTGTGTCCTTGCTGGAGGAAGTGTGTTAACCTCAAAGGGCAGCCTTTGAGGTTTCAAAGCCATTGACCACTTGCAGTTTTTCCTGTCTGCTTTACGCTTGCACTCTTTGAAACGCACCTGGTTCTAGCTGTGATCTCTCCACTCCTCCCTTGTGGACTCTTAGCCCTCTGAAATAACAAGACCAGACTGTATCCAAAAGCAGAGGCTCATCCTAGGGACCACTATCTGTCCAAACTTTTCAAATTAGATTTAGACGCTGGCATACATACACACACACCCAAATGCGCTCCTTGAAATTAATCCTATGCCCGATGCTTTCAGAAAGGATATGTATGTGTGTAAATACGTGATTTTCTTCTTCTGCTTGACACATTTAGTAAGTGGCGGCTGTGGCTCAAAGGGGATCACCTCTGGGGCTTGCATCTGACTTACACGTTCCACACAGCAGGAATTCGCACAAGTCTGGCTCAAGGCAGTGTCTCCTGGTGAAACTCTGCCCTTGTCCTGAGCAGCTGCCCTGGGCTATCGTGTATGGATAGACTTTAAGTCTCCGTTTTGTTCCTTTTCCTTCCAAAGCTCTCTTGCCTCAATACTCTCTGATCTTGGCATCTGGGTCCAGATGACAGGTGATGTGAAATGCAGAGTTTTCCATCAATACCTCATTTGAGTTCTCGAAAGAGAACCATTTTTTTTTTTTTGAGGAACATAAACAAGCTGTGTGAGTTTCTGAACTTACTATGAACACATCTGACATTCCAGTCAAGAGAACACATTTTAAGCACAACCTTAGTGAATAGTTCTGTAGTCCGTTGATAAGCAGAGTGAAACAATACATCCCGGTCCCTCCAGGAAACCGCACTTCGGCCAAGAAAAAGGTTTTCTGTTCTTATCTCTCCGCTAGTGGCTGCAGAGTGACCCACAAGATAACACACATGCTTAAAACATAATAGTTCAAATTCTCGGTGAATATCAGGCATTGTGCAGAACTCTGTGAAGGTAAAAATAGTAAACCATCCCTAGGTCCTTTCCCATCCTGGCCAGACATTGGGATCGGGGTGGCTGAGGCTGAGCTGACACCACAGGGAAGATGTGGTCTGGGAGTTCAGTGGCGGCAACTTGACTGTCTTCCTCCACACGAGCTATCCAGGGTCAAAACAGCTCCCAGCACTTCCAACCACTGGGTATTTTATCTCCCTGCCTTATCCAGCCCAGGTGGCTGGCCTAGACATATCAGGTGAACAGGAAAGCTGGGAAATGATTCAGAGTCTCTTCGGATCCATTTGCATCACCGAGCAGAGACATGGAGTTTGGTAAGCCCGCTAAGATAACACCACGTGAGGCCCCTCCTTCAGCACCTACAATGGTAAACTGTCAATCAGGGCTGGGGGAAAAAAATGGAGCCTCTAACCTGAGAGTTTCAGACAAGAATACTCTTAGATACACAGAGGGGTTTTTCTTCACTTATTGAGAAACATCACTGACCAAAGAAGAACATGACAACCACCAAGTGCCAGATACTGTGTGACACTGGGTAGGGAAAGTGACTTGGGAGGGCGAGTGGAGTTTCTGCCTTCGGGCAGTGTATGAAACCGTTTTCCATTACTGTGACAAAGTATACAAGATCTCAAAGGGGAAATTTTTTTTTCACTTATCATTTGTATGTGTGTGTGTGTATGTGTGTGTGTGTGTGTGTATGTGTGTGTGTGTGTGTGCGTGTGCACGCGTGCACATGCACAACACACACATATTTGCTCATGCACAAGAGGCCAGAGGTCAACCTTGGGTATCCCTTAGATACTATTATTTACCTTTTTGTTTCGTTTTTCAAACCAAGTCTCTCACTACATAGTCCCAGGGATCCCCGTCTCTGCCTCTTCAAGGCTGGGACTACAAGTGTACAGATCCACACCCAGCTTTGTAGACGGCTTCTGGGGATGGACCCTAGAGTTTCAGGTGTATAGCCAAGTGTTCCGCCACAGAGCCACACTCTGGTCCTCAAGCCAACGGATGGTTTTTACACACCACAGATCATTTGGGAAAACACCACAGATCTTTTCATTTGCTGTGGTGAAAGATACTCTAGGCAAATTGGTATCATCACCAGCCTCCAGGGAAGAAGCTACTTCAAAATACCAGTCCGAGGCAGCCCTTCTGAAAAACACTTTTTCTCAATAACTTTTGTGTTATTTGTAAATTGTCCTTTTCAATTAAACTAGATAATTTCTCCAAGGACCCGAGGAGTCTGAAAGTGATTAAATTACTGCTATTCTTTTGAAGATTCTACAACTAGGAACACTAACCCAGTGGGTGTTTCTCCCACTTACTGTGGATTCCTGAGGTTTTTGCTATCTTTTTGTTTTCTTTTAAAAGGCACGACGACTGGGCTGCACAACTGTAAATGTTCTTTCAGTCCGTTCCAAGGTTGGAATTCAAAGCAGGTTTCCCTGGAAGTACAGGCCAAGGAAGGGAAACAGAGGGAGAAGAAGAGACCCGAGGCCAGGCCAGCATCGCCGCCGCAGAGAACAGCTGGGTGCCATGAGCTGAGGGCAGTGAGGCAGCAAGTCCATGGGCTGTGGGTAGGTTGCTGGGTCCCGAGAGCTGAGGGACAAGGACCGGGACCAGCTACGGCTCAAGATCTTTCAGAACAACTTCCTTCAAAGCGTTTGCTCCCTGTAAGGTCTTCTCTTACTAGTATGTATTTTGGGGGTGTTGTGGTCATACGTAAAAATTGATCGCTATTCATGGGCATCTTGCTTTCCTTTGTTTCCCGATCGACTGTGCATTTATAAAGAGCCACGTTAACTAGTGCTGCTGTTTGCTTATTGAGATTTAATGAGTAACATAAACAAACATGTGTCTGTGTGATGTGACTGGCATGAAATCAGGTCTCCGGGAGCTCTGACTAATGGCCTTACAGGTCTGAGCAGAGTCAGCACTGGGTGTTGAGTGGAGGTTCTAATAATTGGCTCTGCACGTCGTTTACACTTTACATAGAAGCAAGTGATCTTTATTTGTCCTGGAAAAAAAAAAAGAATCTGACTATATTGTAGTAAAAAAAAATTTGTGGGGCACCTAAAGCATTTCTCCACACACTGTTCACTCTATATGTATCCTATGTGCCTGTAGGGTTGAGGCCGTGTAGTATAGTAGTTGAATACATTCTTAGGATGTGAGGCCTTGAGATTGATTGCAGTACCCTCCAGAGAGAGAGAGAGAGAGAGAGAGAGAGAGAGAGAGAGAGAGAGAGAGAGAGAGGAAGAAGGAGGAGGAGGAAGGAGAGGAGGAGGGGGAGGAGGAGGAAGAGGAGAAGGAGAAGGAGGAAGGAGGAAGGAGGAAGGAGGAAGGAAGAAGGAGAAGGAGAAGGAGAAGGAGAAGGAGAAGGAGAAGAAGAAGAAGAAGAAGAAGAAGAAGAAGAAGAAGAAGAAGAAGAAGAAGAAGAAGAAGAAGAAGAAGAAGAAGAAGAAGAAGAAGAAGAAGAAGAGAAGATGCATAAGGCAGAGACAAAACAGACAGACAGACATACAGAGACATACACAGACAGACAGACATACAGACAGACAATGAACCTATGCATAAGAGCATTCATACACTCTTACTGGTATCAATGGAGACAATCTAGACGAAGACTGCCCAGTGGAAAGGTGCTGGCTACTTCTGTGAGCAATGGCACTGGAGGAAGAGATAGCCAGTTCCTGGAGAGCACGCAGGATCCGGCACCTCTTAAACTGAAGCCAGCTTTGGGTTCTGTGGTGGCTCTAAGATGAGTAATCTGTGGTGCAGGACCCAGGGAAACAGGGACTGTGCTTGCAAGAAGGCTGGTGCCTAACCTCCGCAGTCCAGACTCCCAGCAACACAACAGTAACCAACTAAAGTTGGAAGCTCTCTCATCTGAGTTGGAAATTATGAAAGGCTCTCGTGTTAAAAGTTTATCCCAAGTTCAATGGAAGCCTGTTCACTTGAAGGTGGGGATAGAGGAATCCTAGGTCACCAGATATGAAGCTGTAAAGGTTAATAGGGCTCTACAGCACATAACTCCATCTGCCCATTGAGTCTTTAGCATGTGGGGAGCAGCTCTGCTCTGTCACTCACTTCCCACTGGGCCGTGCATTTCCCTGTGACACACTATCCTGCCACTGACCCGAAAGCAATAGAAGTAAACCTCTTCTCCCTCTGTAAGTTGATTCTTCATTGGTAACTAACTATAATGGAAAACTATCTCAAAAAACTATCTCACACACAGTTATAGCTCCCACACACTGGGATTTACATTTACTGTATACCTGCATCCCCTACACATTCCACAGCTGCCTCATCATTAATATTATTGTCAGTGTAGGGTGCCGACGGTGATTATGAAGAACAGGTAACATGCTACGGGAATATAAGCAGAGAGAACGTAGCTCGTAACCAGAAACACTTAATTTCATTATGAAAAACATTCGCTTCCTTTTGGAAAACCGGAAACACTTTGTGATGGGTTTTTTTTTTTCCCCCTGTTTGGTATTGTGCAAAGACTGATATCAAGTGTCTCACAGCATTTGTTCCCAGGAGCGATAACCCAGGACGTAGGGTGCTGACCTTACAGATGCTCAAGTTGCTCAAGCCAAGGCCAACACTCAGTAGTGTTAGGTGGCCCAAGAAATGACCCGAGGCTGAAACACTCCACCTCTGTCTTACTTCATCCGACCCTTTCTCTAGTTGGTCCAAATGGCTTCCAGGATGCCAGATGTCACTGTGTGTCTCTTTCACACTTTACAACAGGGGGGTGTCGACGGGCTGGGAGAGAGAGTTACAATGAGTCTCACACTATAAGACACTTCAGAAGAGCCCTGCCTTAGAAACCCTCCGAACCGAGGACTTCTTTCTCACTTTTCCCTAGTAAACTTTTACTTTGGGTGCTGGGGGATGGGCATGGTAACTTGGGCCTATAATCATAGAACGGGCAGGATCCTGGAAATCAGCAAGTCAGTCAGCCAGCCTATTCCACCAGCTCCAGGCCAAGAAGTGAGGCTGTTTCAAGCTCCTGAATGGCTCCTGAGTTGTCCTAGGGTTGTCCTCTGATACATGCACGTGCGTGCACACACAGATACACACGCACACACATACATGCATGCCTCACTCATACACATGCATGCACATATACTTGAATGCACATACATATACACACATGCAAATACCCACATGCATGCGAGTGCACACACACACAAATACACACATACTCACAAACACGCCTCACTCATACACACACACACACACCTGAATGCACACACGTATACACACATGCAAATACCCACCCAAGTGCAAGTGAGTACACACACACACACACACACACACACACACACACTCATACACACACAAGAACTCAGGCATGAACATACTCAAGCATATACACAAGCATAATCAAAACCCAATCCAACCAACCAAACAGAACAAAAATTACCATTACGGCTAACAGCTGTGCACGTATCTATCCTGACAGAAATGAGGATATTCTAAAGAGACACTTGTGTGCTTCGATGAAACAATAGATCCCAAAGAAATGGGCATTTCCCCAGGAATCTCACGCTGAGAGAAGGAAAAGGCAGTGGCCAGAGGGGAACTTGTCTTCTGAAAGACATTTCACAGTCTTCTAACAGCTTGTCAGACTGCCTCACCGATGAAGCCCAGACAGTGATGGGTCAGTGTGGGTGGGGCCACTTTGACTGGGGCTGCTTAGATGTTCATATCCTTGTGCCTCTATTTAAACTTTAATCTTGATTCGAGACCCCGAAAAGGGGGGATGCACTGGCTGTCATTGTCTTTCTTCCCAACATGGCTATGTTGAATACACCCCCCTTTCCTGCTTTCTACTTTAACTTGGCTCTTTTAACTGTTTTATTGAGGATGGTGGCTGAGCATGACTTGAGACATACAGGCTATGACCCCTAAATTTGATAACATCCAGATGAACAACAGTTGAGGCTGCCCTCTGGCCTCTACATGCACACTCATGTACATTTACACACACACACACACACACACACACACAAGCTAGTGTAAGGACAGTAAGAATTATGGTTCCTAGGAACATTTGAAAACTAAGAATAATTTGGCGGTGTTGGAAAACAGTATTCCCAATCGTTAATAAACTTGATATTTAAATAGCAGAATTCAATCCTCTTCAGCCGTAATTTAAAAATTCCCAGTGAGAACCCAAAAGCTCTAACCGACAGATGCTGAGGTCAAGCCACGCAGCCCCTCCCAGACAACACAAACCCATTACCGTGCTTAGGCGCACGGCTGGGCTGTGGGAACGAGCCTGCGCCTTGAAACTTAACCACAGACTGCCGATTTGCTTCCTGAGGGCTTTTACTTTCTCTTCAGACAGATGGCCCAAAGTGGAGATGAAAAGCTGCTCTGATCTATTGTGTAGGTACAGAATGTTATCTTTGTTTTGTTTAAGCATCACCCTGCTTACAGTTAAATAACTGGGAGGAAATTCTCAGCTTCAGCTTGGGAGCCAGAGCCCACAGAGACGGTGTTTGACGATGCTTACTGCGCTGGCATAAATGGGAGACTATAAATACGGACTACACCGTGGACACCGTGTGAGTGAGAGC